>NW_013666531.1:45465-89854 GCF_000517525.1 Limulus polyphemus | reverse complement strand
CCACACTGTACATATGTAAACAAACATGCATATGTGCTATTATGCACTCGTTGAAAACATTACCTGGGGCCCGTCATAAATGTTTTAAAGAAATTAAGCAACCACGCCCAGAGAATGGTAATAAATAAGATGCCAAAGAAATATGAAGAAAAAATGAAAGTAAAGAGACAAAACAGTTTATCTCGTCATTAAGAATGGATGAATATGAGATTAGCTATGATGAATAACCTGGAAGTATTACTGGAAAATACATTGTTTTTCTGATTTTTATTAATATTGAGAATTTGGGATAATGTATCAATTTCGAGGTTAAGTTACTGTCTTATTTAAGTTTTTGTTTGTTTGTAGTTAAGCACAAAGCTATGCAAAGGGCTATCTGTGCTCTGCCCATCACAGGTATCGAAACCCGGTTTTTAGAGTTGTAAGTCCGCAGACATGCCGCTGTGCCATTGGGGGGGGGGGGGCGATGTTAAGTATTACAGGTGATGAATTTTTTATGGAAGAAATCATAATAACAAAGAGACTATTGGCAAGAGAGAGAAAACACGGTTTTATATGCGGGTTCTAACCTGGTGTTTCTCAAAAGAATAATGCAAGAACATCTTAGCTTAATCAACTAAAAATTGATGAGTGGTTAAAACTGTCAATTGTACATGAAAATTATTGACGATGGAGTATCGAGTATTTTATTTAGCGTACTAGGAATATTTTTAGTCATGCGGGCCTCCCAATGGCACAGTGGTATGTCTGCGGACTTATACTGCTAGAAACCGGGTTTCGATACTCGTTGTGGGCAGAGCACAGATAGTCCTTTGTGTAACTTTGTGCTTAATAACAAACAATATCAGTCGTGCGGATTGAAATATTTGTAAAAAGCAAACAGTCTTGTTAGATATATTCTTAACTTTTTTCATTACGAAATGACAGTTTTGGAGCAAGAAAATGCTTACTGTAATTATAATAGGGGGAGATGAAAGGTGAGATCTGCGTGGCGAAACCTTGTAATTTGTACTATAATTGTTGGATAATTTGTAAATGCAAGAAATTCCATAAGGAAATATGATATTATTTACGGGTTTAGCTGTTTGATACTTGTAGGAAAATTGGTTTTTACCTGAAAATAGCACACGGCTGAGTCATTGGCAAAATTTCAACTGGATTGTCATGTATCACGTAAAGAACCTATCTATGCCTATCTTATATGTAAAATGAAGCTAATTCCGAGCAGAAAAGTCACTATGTAAATATACTTGTATGTCACCATTCTTTTATTCCTAAAATCTGTCTGTGCGATAGGTAACACACCTAGTGATTAATATTGTAAACTTCTCTTGTGATGTATAACTACACTGTTTTTGAAATATAAGTTGTCAACAAAAGAGACTAGTCTCTGGTGACGTTAGATATACATTGACCTTTTCAACCATACAGGTTTGAATTGATCAGTAATGCATTTTTGTTATTTTTCATTTCAGTTTATATGAACTATGCTTAGATTTATTAATCTTTGATATGATGGAAAAATAGTAGATGAACAAATTAAAGCATAAATGATTTTCAAAAGATGCAGACCATGATGTTAGAGTCATTAAATTTATACTTGGAATAAAAAGTTCTCTCAACATTTATTACTCAGTTCATTTGTTTGTCACAAAAAGTAATAATTTCACACATATATTTTGTAACTGGTAAGCTTGTAAGTTTGATTGGCTTTATTTAAAGCAAGCTTGAATGATGAGAGTCCTATAAATAGATACTGTTACACCCATTATTTAATGTTAAACAAAGTTTGAAAAAGAAGTGATCAAATAGCAAGAGATGAATTGTTTTTGTGAAATACCAAGGACCAACAAGGTGGTTGTGACAGACCAGTGCCAGTCTGCAGATCAGTTGTTGAGAAACTTTTTTTTAAATACATACTCAGCAGATGTTGGAGTTTTAGTTACTGTACTCTCCAAATAACCTGGCTATAATAAACTTGGTAAGTACAGACAGTACTTTTTCTCTTTTGGTGCAGTTAGTGTTTGACAATGTGGCATTCTATATCTGAAATAAGAGAATCAGTATATTTTGGCACATAAAACAAATTGTTATCCATATGTGTGCATTTTAGAACATTAAATATTTAAATCAACAATGCAGTTACCTTCTTTGAATCCATTTACATTGTAAGGGTATTATTGGTGTATCCTGACATAGATGTATTTGTGCTATGAATGTAAGTATCAGTGCAGTTGCATTTGAAAATGTCTCTTCCAAGTCAGCCATACAGGAGCAATAGGCAGTAAAGATTATACGAGTTTTCAGTTACACCTCCATGGTCTTAGTGGAGGCTCAGTCATATTGTAAAAATTCACTGAAATATTTCATTGTGTTCACTTGGTCAGCAAAAAAAAAATTCATACATCCTAGAAAATTTTGTAATTCTGACATAGATCACTTTGTAAAAAATTAAAATGGCCCATGTTGCTCATGAGGGAAGTTTACTCTGACCATATAAGGTGAACCCAGAAATCTCTTTTGCCATTATGAACCATTTCACTGACCAAATAGCCTAAAGTGTATCATACAACTTGAACTGATAACCTGTAACTCACAAAATGAATTAAAAACTGACTGTTGCTGATCAGTATCCACCTTAGTAATACTTTAGGAACCTTGTAAACTTCATGTTGCTGTTAAAATCATAGATAAATATGTATTTCAGACTTCTGTTTAGATCATTAAGTAAAATGATTTTACAAACCTTTTCTTCAATCACTAGGATGTCTTTCACCATCATCATGAGAAGAATCTCTGTCTCACAAAACTGGCCTAAAAATATTTTCTAATATCCAGATTCTTTTTTGGGTCTCCTTTGTGTACAAGTTTGTGGTGGAAATTAGGTACACAGAGGTGTTGGTAACTTAACTTATAGCCATAATTGTATATCAAATGGCCACTGATCTCTTGGGGACACAATTGGGGTCATTAGTAAGTCCAACTGCTCTGAGTTTTTTGTTTTATACCTTGGACTGTATGAGATGCCATTAGCACATTGTACTCAAGTCTTGTTTTGTCATTCATATGGTGGAAGGTTATGATTATAACTTGTGAGAAACTGAGCTGTGCATACTCTTTAATGAGAAATATCTTTTTTTTTCATTATACAGTTTACATTATCTAGTATTCTACAGTTTACTATTCACTAAATTAATCTATCTTTTAAAGTATAAAAGTTTAAAGTTTTGTTTTGAAGCGTTATGTTTTATCAAAAGCTATAGAAATGGCTGTGTGCTTTACATAATAGCTAACTTTTATAAATCATTCTTAAAGATTGTCTTCTATCTTTACACAACTGTATTTAAGGATATTATGATATGTATTAATCTTATAGAATTTACTTTTGTATTGTGTGAAATTAAAATATATTTCTATTGTTTTTGGTTTTGTGTGCATGTAATGTGTCTGATGTTGTCCAGTCTTAAGAACATGAGTCCAATATATCAAGTTAGGTTACAATTAAGCAACTAAGTTAGGGAATTAATCCTTTTCATGCCTGAAAGGCACATAAGATGATCAGATAACTCCTGTTTCCTGTGGCATAAATGGATGAAAATTATGAAACATTTCTTCTGGATAGGTTGCCAATCCATTGCAGGTTAAACTCCAGCTTTCTGCTGGTAACCATTACACAGCTTATAGACTAAAGTAATTGGGGAAAAGTGTCTTGCTGAAGGACACAAAAACATGTCGTGGACAAGCCTTGAACCTATAACCTGTTTGACTACTAGGCCACTCTCCCTTCAATTTAATTTAATTATCTTAATGTAAGAAAGGGTGGAGCTATTGTATGCAAATGTAATGGCTTTAACTCTCATAGTTTAGAAAATCAATATATCTTTGCCCAAGTATACTCTTGTAATGTTTTCAAAATTTCAGCACAAGTTCTCTGGGCATAAATGATTTATGTAAACAAAATATATCATCTTAATCATGCTCTTTAGCAATCACCAGTTGTCAGGACTAGATTGTAGGTATATTTTTCTTTGTATGTGGCCCTGTGAGTAATTGACTTGATGTGCTTATGATAGGAACTGGACTATTTTTTGTATATTGATGCAATCATTAACAAAGTCTATCTACTCAAGTTTTGCTTTTAGCTTTATTGTTAAGTGATTCAATTTTCTAGCTTGAGAACAGACATCTTTTTTTTTTGCAACAAATACACTGTCTTCTGTTCAGACCTTTAATTAAGTCGAGCACTATTTTATAGAAATCCCCCAAATTTTTATTTCCTTTAAAAAAATGTATATTTGTATCCCTGTAAACCTCTGAATTTTTTCTACTGAGTTATGTTACTGCATCTTTCTTTCAGTGAAGGTTAATGAAAACTTGTGCTCATTTGATCTTTGCTGATATGCATCAGGTAAAATTGATGCATTTGTGAGATATGACCCTTGAGTGATCATGACATACAGTTCTGTTTCTCTGTTTTTATTTTAACTTAAAAGTTTCTCTGGGTTGTGAATGGAGTAATGACAAAATTGATTTGAAGCATGTGGCTATTTCAATTACATGAGGAGAGGGTTGGAAATCACAACCTGTCAAAAAAATGAGGGACTTATGAACAGTTTTCTTGTTTTAAAACAAACTGTTTGTGGCAGAAACATTAAGCTGGAAGGTAATTGTTTAGACTGAAAATATATTGATATTTTAAATTTTGGGAGGTCAGCTTGGTTATTCAATGTGACACAGTACATATTTTAATGCCATATATTTTATTATCCCTATATTTTCCCATAGCATTCTTATTTATGTGTAATTTTCCTTATATTTGTAGAAAAGACTGCTCTATAATTTAGTGAAATTCTGCTTGAAGGTCCATTGAATATATGTTTCAAACCTTAATACAAGAGCCAAAACTGTGTATGGTGCAAAACTGGATATCCAATTTCAATGTTTTTATTACAAAGCTTAAAGTTTTACTAATTTTTTTTGGCTTATAGAAAAGTTGATTTTAAAATATGTAACAAACCAGATTAACTTGTTGAGATATAAAAATTATCAAGCAGTAAGTTCACACTGAGGACATGAAAGAGACATGAAACATGCTGTTTTTAAGTCCATGTAATTTAAATATCATTTCAGTATCTTAATGTAACTGGATATGTCTGTGTAAAACAATTGGTACACAATAGGTACTACATCTATAATAGTAATTGTCTCCCTCACTATAGCCCAAGTATTTACAGTCTATATTGCAATGTGGAACTTGGAATGTAATGTCATACCATTAAAAACCTTGGTGTTATTTTGCTTTATGTTTTCTTTACCTGAAACTCTTATAGTGAGTGTTATGATTATGCAACTGAAGCTTTAAAATTGTTCCTCACTTTGTGGTATCAACAACTTGTATAAAAGATGTATAACCTCTCAAAGTATAGTTCTAGATTTGCCATATAATCAACTTTTTGATAATTTGCTGTCACAAAAGTAGGTTTGATTTCAAAAAAATGTTTTTTTTTACTTAAAAACACAAAATGTTATGCAAAGATATCATTACAGGTGCATCTAGATCTCTGACTTGATATTAAACAACAACAAAAACTATCTGCTACAAAATATCTATGAATATTGCTTCTGCTCATGCTTGTGTAGTTAATAGTTCTGATCACATAAACAATTTAGAATAAAGAAAGTAAACCATTTTACTTTATAGCTGTATCATATTCTTTAACTCAAATTATATTCTAATATGTAAATAAAACCTAACTTTAATTAATGTACTAAAAACAGTCAGCGATAATAAAAGGGGTATACATTTCAGGATTAATAACAAAGCTTTGAAACAAAAGTGGCTGTTATTTGAGTATGCTAGTTTTCTTCAGGTGAATTTAGCTGTGTATTTGTTACATGGACTTCTGCCTTGATTTGACATTTAGATTATGCTTTGGGCTCTATGTCGAATCCTGCTTGAAACCTAATGGATTCAACATTGTTAGAAATATCTTAACACTAAACCAAAGCACAAGAAATACATAAAATACAACCCAAGGGTACCTACCCTTTATTAATAATAATTTTCCAGGACATTTAGCCATTCTTCATGACACTTTATAGCTTTGCATCGCCCCATCATATCTACCCCATCCTCACACCTTTCATTTTTGTTTTTTCAGTTGAATTCCATTAACCACCTTTTAATTTAAGTATGCTATTTAATGAAATGATTAACTGTTATTAAATCAGATAATGTACTTCATCAACAGATAGTGATAGTTTTCATAAAATTGCAGTTTTTCAATGGTTTTTCCAGAACACTTGGTTTTTCTCTATTTTCCATGAACTTTCCAGGCCTGAAGATGTTAATTTTCCAGAATGCATGGAAATCCTGCAACCTAGAAGAATATTAGCTGTAATATGTGTTGAATAGAGAAAAATGTTCTGTGCAATGAACAGTATGCACATTTACAAGCAGTAGTCTGTCTCTAATATTAAAATATTTTACATATTTAAAAGATAAAAGGTTCATCTTTGTTCCCATGTCATGTATAGAGTAGCAAAAGACTAAAATTTTACAAAGTTACAAAAAAACATTAGTAATGCAGGTCCAGCTAAACAGTTATACACTACTAAACTGAACAATTGTAGTATGCTAATAGTATAGCATACATTAAATAGTTCTGTATTTATTTGGGTAAATTTTTAAAAACTTCAGTAGAGACTCTCTTTAGATGTTTTAATAAACAGTTTGTATGCAACTGCAAGTTTTACCTTTAGTTGGTCACTGATGGTAAAAACTAGGTTGTCTTTATGTGGCCAGTACAGTAGACTAGTGTTTCCAGAAGTGGGAGCCATGGCTCCCCAGGGGGGGCTGTTAAGCTTTTTTGGGGGGGGAGCACAAAAAATGGGCTGAAAACAAGGATGCTGAATTAATTTTAATTCTAAATAAACAATGAGCCGATAAATATTACGTTCAATTAATTAAATGATACAGTATGTTGAAAGGAGATGTTATTAGGGGGTATATTTTAAAATCACATTTTAAGGCATTTTTATAGGTTGGGGGCCTCAAACATTTTTATTCACATCAACAGAGCCTCAGACTAATCTTCAGTTCTTTTCACTGCATTTGATGTGCTAGAAACTATAGTTTCCCTTTTTGATAAATAAACTGGTCTTAATAGAATTCTGGAAAGTTGAATATAGTTACAGGTTAGATTTGTTTTATTGTCAAGTACAGGTGCACAGAATTCATTCTGCATTACCAAGAAGCTGACCACTTTAACAAAAATAAGTCATGTGCCAGTTTTAGCTAACCTTGTTTGATTATGGATAAAGATTTTTTGTTTTAAAGTGAAACAATTGGTTTTAGTATTGTTTCCTTTGGTTGAGTTTGCATATTTTTTTTTACAAACCTCTCGTTTTGCAGGCTTGATCCTTACCTGTTGATTTCAGTTTTATCTGAGAGTACCACATAAAGCTGATTCATTATATAACTAAATGAAAGTTTATTCAATAAAAGAACAAAACATTCTTTGAATAATTGAAAAAATCATTCAGTAACTGTACAGTGTATATTCAAATCAATATCCAAAGGTCATCTTCAAAACTAAATGTCACACAATAAGATGATCACTGTGTAGTATTTAATCAAAAGAAGTAGTGTTTGAGATAAAAGGTAGACACCAAACTAAAGTTCTCAAAAGCAGAATATTCTCTGGTTGTTTAAATAGTATGATGTTAGTTTGAATAGTAAGCAAACTATGTCATTCATTTCAAACACTCAAATTTAAAAAAGTATAAGCAACTTGTACATTTTTATCAATTGACATGTTGCATAGTGAGTTTGTAAAAGTCTAACATTAGCATGTAAACATGAAAATTAAAGATACCACACATGAAAGCATGTAATTATTTCATACAGCAGCAAAAGCATTTTATGCCCAATTGTAATTCATTTCCATAGCTGTTTCATACACTGTAAAACAATGACATTGAAAATAAACCCAAAGCATAAAAAAGTTTGCTAAAACACAATCGAAGTTAAAAGTTTAAGTATTTTCATATAGATTGAGCCACTTAAAATACTATATCTAAAAGTCCCCTTTAAAAGATAGAGCATATAAGGAACTTCAACATACAAAGCAGTCATACATACACACTGTTTTATTATTAATGATAAGTATCACCTGTGTCCAGTGTTATTCAAAGAGTTTTTCAAAACAAGGTTGACAGTACGCCTTGTCATTCTGTTCCTTGAAACTTCCTTTGTTGAGTTGCTTCAAACAAAAGGAGCACACAAAGTGTTCTGGATGGAATTTACGGCTCAAGGCTGTGACACAGCGGCCAGAGATGGGCATGTTGCAGCCAGCACAAAGTGAACCTTGTTTAGCATGATAGTGAATTTCACAATAGGGTTGTCCATCAATATTGTAAAAGCTTCCCCCATTGAATGGCTGTTTGCATTCCTAAGAAAAAAACAAACAAAATAAAATAATTTTGTAGCTGATACTATAGTTATATTGTTGGATTCCATTGACTAATAAATTCTTGCATTGTTGCATCAATATATATATATATACTAGCAGCTGCAAAGAAAAGGTTATCTGTATCATTACAAAATAAATGCTAATAATAATATAAACATTAACCAGATAATACTTCTGTGGCCTAATTTTCTACATGAAGATAAATCAACTATACATTATTGATTTTCCTGTTTATATCCAATACCTATCCTTGGTTATAATTAAAACATTTTTTTAGCCAAATTTCGTTAAATATAGGCCCCATTTTCCAGCACAATAGTGCATTAACTGTGTGAGCAAGTATCAAATTTCTGCTTTTATAAACAAAATAATAATCATATCTATATATTAAACTGATTGAAGTCTTCAACTCTATAAATACATGCATCTGTTTGAATAAATTTACTGTTCAAACAGTGTGTGTATATTACATATTTGTACAAGCTGGTGAAATGTAATGGTGTGGTCATTTATTTTTGCAATGTATATATTTCCTCGTTTATGATTTGAACCTGATACCTATCATACCCTAGGTGGATGCTCTACCAACTGTGCTAAAAGGATGATCTGCTATTGCTTGCCAGTAAGTCACTTTTTAACAACTCAAACTAGTACATTTTTCCTTTCTTATAACAAGGCCAATCTTTAGGCATAATTTCAAGGTCATGAAATATATGTACATTTTCCTGTCTTGGATTTGAATCCAGTCTTATCACACCCCAGATGAGTACTCTACTAACTGAGCTAAAGAGTCAACCCACTAGCACTTATTAGTAAGTCACTTTTTAACAACTCAAACTACTACAAATGTATATTGAATATTATTTTTTTTAATAGTATACGTTGCATAGATTTTGTTAAAAATATCAAAAGAGTAGTTTCAAACTACAATCATACAAGCTGAACAATGAGATATTGTTAGATATTTACAACTGTTTCTGCTTAAGTTTAATGTGAGTGTTATGATTTAGATAGTTTATGTAGCATGAATGTTAAACTTAGTTATTTTTAGAAGCAATAGTTTATCGCAAGTTTGTTTACATAACTGTTTATGAATCATATGTTGTGAGTTCAGTAGTTATGAATTGGTGATTGTTGTATTAATGCATGATGTTACTAGAACCTTCTGGCTTTTTCTTGAGTATTATTGCATCATAATATTTGTTTGTGGAACATTCTAGACCTCTGTCAGGGTATAAATACAGGTTGAAAATTTAGTTCAATAGATCTAGACTGCATGATTGTGAATTTAGTGATAAAGATCATATAGTGACGGTTTTTAAAGTGAAATTATCACAGACTGTATTGTAATAACAGAGTAGGAAAGACAAATTTGTCTTATCAGTTGTGTTCTAAGGTAATTGAACTAGCGTGTGTGGACTTTGACGAAAAGAGACAATTATATAAAGCTTTGGAAACAAGCGTGATAACCAACAATACAATGAACATTTGTATACACATTTGAATAGTTTTAATATATTATTTTTAAAGAAGTGGATTGTGTGTTTATTGTTGAATTTTATTGACAACAAGTCACAGACACCTACTGCAAAGATAGATACAATTCTATATGATCATGCATTTGAGGTAGAAGAAAACCTGTTCTCAGTCATACATAGCATAAATGTTCAGAAATCAGTCATATGCTCTGGTATATGAATTTTTAAAAGTAGAAATATGTAATACAAATATTACATGAAATTAACTATAAATTTGAAACAGTAAAATGGTTATATCTGAGTTAGCTTAATTAATCAGGTTAATTGTTATCAGTAGCATCTTTAATGTTTTATCAAGTAAACAGGAATTTTTTTAACACACAACAGTTGCTTAACAGTTGGCATGTTTTGAATCTATTCTTAATCATATACATTTTTTAAAATAAATGATAATTGGAATTTGTAATTCTAAAGCTCTGAAAAAGCAAAACCCATTGTTATAAAATAAAGTCATCACCCCAGGAATAACCACTGTTGGACCTATAGATCTCTATATCCTCAGGAATCATAACATTAATGATACAGATTATAGGAACCAAAACCCTTTATACCACCATGTTTTGATACTATTGGCAAAGGTTTCAGCCTAATGGGTGATAGTGTTCACTCCCACAATGCTAAACTTCTCAATACATTGCTTGAAGAAGAAGAAAAACAGACTGACAAAATGGCATAGCCTTCACATTAGTCAGACTTAAGTCCATAAAGTTTGTGTGTGGGATGCTGTTGGGAGCTGATTCATATTCTGTCATACAATTTTAGATACTAAAGATGCCTTGGAAAGAATTCTTTCAGTGGAAAATGCAAGTTCTTATTCACTTACTTATTCAAATTCTAGGATTATAAATTCTCATAAATCCAACATCGTATTCCTCTTCTGATTCAGAGGGGTTTTCTAATATTTACTGATGTGGTATTTCCAGGTAATACTGATTTCCTCAAACAGTGAATAAGATAGACCTACTATATAATGGGAGATTCGACAAGATATATCATGAAATAATACTGAATTTCTGTGAAACTGACTGAAGTTGTGCTAAGAACTATACAGACTGGACACAGATGGGTAAAACACAATGAAACAATTTCTATTATAACACAAAACGACAATGCATGTGTTTGTTATCTGTGGATAATGGACAGTCACTTTTACTGAAGAAGTAGATTGAACAGATTTGCATTGTCCCTCAAAAATTTGTTCCATCTCACTCAAAATTCTGTTTGAGACTGACTAAAAATCACATTACTCAGTTAAATCATTAACGTCAGACTTACCCAGAGCAATTAGTACTACTCATGTGACTGGTCATTCCCATTTAAAAGAAAGGGAGGTTGTAACTTCAAGATATCATTTGACATTACATTGGAGGACACTGTTGTTTACTTCCATACACAAAATGTAACTGTATAGCTATATCCCAGGTACAATCTCAAGGGAATGACAAAGACCAAAGGTAGCTAGAACAAAAGCAACTTAATGACTTTCCTGACCACATGTTATGTGAAAATTGTTCATACACCTGTATAGTTGAATTTGTTGAAAAATTTTGTATTAATATAAGAAGGTTGGAAATGTATACAATACCTGCATACCAATCAAAAATTAATCTGAAAAGGCATAGTTGTTGATCTTCATGTAGGAAGGTACAAAAAGACTTGAATGTGAGTATGGTATTTTGTTTGCAAACAATGGTTTACATTGTTGCTGGTATTGGTGGTGTTTGCATCACAGAGACTTACTAAAAGATTTCATGAAGAAGTTGAGAATATTAAATATATGCTCTGAAGCTAGAAATTTGAAACATTGCATTTTTAAGTAGTATCATTCAAACATAAGCTGATAAGTTCAATATCTCATCAGACATGATGTGTGATGTTCCAAAGAAAGTTGCAACTTCAGGTATAACCTGTTTAAGTTTTTTTTAGTGAAAATAAGAAAATTATTACACAGCTGTAACCACAAGCTTAGTTCCAATGTGTTTTAAAAATAGAAATAAGTTAAAACAGTTTCAGTTTTAAAGTTAAAACTTCAAAATAGCATACCAGTAGTGAACGAGTTCAGATACTCGGGGTGCAAACAGGAATATAATGGTTCCACCACTTGTAAGCTCTACAGTCAGATAAGTGGGCATTGTGGTTTTATAACTACCAATCACTATTTGACAATGTGATATTGTGCACACATCTGAATCTTTCCATATTTTTCAGAGGAGTAGTCCAGGGTACCTTGGGACTTATCAGCACTCCAATTTTAAGCATGCAATTTTATTGATATACTTCCTTTGTTGTTCTTGTTAGTCATATTTAATACTGAAGTGAAATGTTGTGAACTGTAAAGATATAAAACCATATCTACCAAATGTTCATTTATAAAACAGGATGAATGATCAATTAGTTCCTTCAGGAAGCATGATTGATCATCAGATGTCTGATCTGCACAGAATGAATTGAGGAGGGTAGTTAATATTTTATAACACTGGATTTGTTTTGAGGAATACATATTTCAACTTGGTCACGATAATAGATGTACAGCTATAATGCTTACAGTTCATCAAAAATGAAGTGATTTCTGTAAATAACAAACTACAAATATATAAAACACACACACACACATACATTACAAGGATATTATAAAGTAGTGGTCCTATTCTAATGTCCATAATTGAAAATTTAATCACCAGTGAGCCATGATATTTGGTAGATAAACTAATACAATGATGTGAGAAGCAGTAATTTTATGGTAACCCTTTCTATACACAATAACAATTTCCATACCCACTGGTACAGCAATTTAAAAAATATACAGAATTTTCATAAATCATGTTTTCAAAGTAGCAATTTAACAATATTTTAAAAGTAGCTCTATAATTGTGCAGAAACTTTTTTCTCATGCATTTTCAGTGTATTTTTCTATTATATGAATGCTTATTGACAAAAAACAACAGTTCATAATATATCCTCGCTTAATATAATTGTAAGCAAGCTTGTTACCCAAAATATTTATTCTACAGTAACTTTAAACCAATGCTATAACACTTGTCATTCATTTTTACTAACATTCTAATTATGTAGAATTATATATGTACTGTAAGAATAATGATGTGGAAACTTGCATAATCATGTTGGAACAATTACTGCCACAGATCATTAAAGTATAATAAATATTTTAAAACTTTCATTATGCTTGTTAGATATTTGCTTACAAATGAGCTACATACAATGTACAGAAATTTTAATAATGAAAGAGCTCTATGAACCACTGCCTATTCTTACATCTGATGCATTACCACTTAAATGTCATAATACATTAACTAAGCTACCTACCTTACATACAAAACACTGAGAGTGCCATTGATTGTCTAGTGCTGAGACGTAGTTTTCTGTGATGGGACGCTTACATCCACCACATTTTACTCCAAATAAATCAAAGTAATCCTCTTGACAATAGGGTTTTCCATCTTTTACGTGGAAACCTTCTTCATCAAACTGTTCACCACACTTTGTACAACAGAAGTGATCAGGATGCCAGCTCTTATCCAAAGCCATCACACATTTCTGTCAAGTTAAAAAAAAAAAAAGTATAATATCAACACATTAGAGTTGCATTCCATTCAAAGTTACACAATATTCTTAATTTATGCTACAGTGGAATAACACTAAAACTTACACAATATTAAGCTTATTGCTTGAAATGTACGTATATATATCAAAATGGATAGAAAATATTTTTACTTTGAGCTTATAACAACACACTGAATAACTGATTTTTATTGTTTTAAATTCAAAGTCTTTGTCTTGGAAGCCCGTAGATTGTTGATATCTTTACAACTCTTTAAAATTTATAAACTTAACACTTATAACAATGTAAATGGATTGAGAGAATAAAAATAAAAACTCACATCTAGAATCGGCTCATTGCAGTAGGCACAGTGAGGAGAGAATATATTGTGATAGTCTGTTTCACAGTAGGGTTCTCCATCTTGCTCAAAAAAGCTTTTTGTCCCAAGCTCCTGGTTACAGTGTTTACAAGTGAAATGTTCTGGATGCCATGCTTTTCCTAAAGCAGTCACCACCTATGATAAGACTTGATGTTTTTCATAAGTGATTCCTTAGAGATAGATAGATTTAAGTTCTAATAAGTAAGACCTTACAGATAAAGTAGTGGCAAAACACACACATATATATATATGATAGTTAAAGATTTTGAAATTTAAAAGATCCTGTGGACAGTGATCATATTATTTTAATAAACATTACTTATCCTGTATTAAAGGTAATCTAACATACTTCTATTTAATTTTATTGATGTGATCCATAACTCTGTGAACTATCTGTGCTTGGCATTAAGTATAGGCAAACATTCCAGGGGCTCCGACATGAGTAGGGGCATAGCCTTAACTTATGCCTAGGATGTCAGTTAAGCTAATCACTGGCCCTGTACCTATCTTGATAGCTTCATTAATGTGAGTACTACTAAAATATTTTACCAATGTTTTCAAAAGTTAATTAACCAATCAAATTCCTGATAGAAGAAAATAACAAAAAGCATTTTTAATTGTATAAATGTAAATGAACACAAAGCTAACAAGGAGTTTCAATAAATAATAATTATAAATGCAGTCTTCACTTCATTTAAAAATAATAAATCTTAGAAAAATAGAAAACTTGCATATTCTTTTATCTAAACTAATATCTATAACAGCACTAGAATGCTAATAAATGATATATAATTTGTTAATAATTTTAACTTCAAACAGTACAAAGTGTAATGAAATCACTTTAACATTTTTGTTTATTATTATTCCACTTGTAATGAAAGATTTGTAATTAGGAAGATGAAAATGCAAAAACCATAAGAATAGAAAACCAGTACAACATTGGTTTATAGCATTATTTATATATATCCATGTTGAAAATGTTATGGAAGTTGCTGTAAGTATTTTATGTAGTGTATACAGTTTACAATAGTCGTGAATTTCAGATATAACTTTATTTATTTTTCACCATACAAAAACTTGTGGATAGTAACCTAAACAATCCCTTAAGTCTTCATGTTAATTAGTTACCAATTTTGTTTTTTCATTAATAGATACCAATAACTAACTAGTTTTTATCCCATATTTTGACTGCTGATCTGCTTCTATCGTCATGGAAGTTCTGAGAAGAATTGTTTCTATGTTGGTTGTGGCCAGGATTTATTCCTATGTTTTCATGATAGAGAAATTGGTGTCTCCATCATCAGGACTTGAAGCAACTAACTTATTTCATGTTAGTCATCTGTGTTTATCAGACTCTTGAATTCTAACATTTTTGTTTCCATTTCTACAATGTATTGGAGTCTGTATTCACAAGGATGTTGTAAATTGTGTTTTTTTTCTCTCCACTGGGTCGTTGATGCCGTCTTTCTGCTGTGATGAGTTGATTTAGAATCAAGTCATTTACCAGTACTTGTGAGTTTCCTGTAAACTCCTGAGGCGTACAAGTTTTGTGTCTTGGTAACCATTATGTCCAGGAATGGGAGTTTGCTATCTCTAATTTCCATTGTGAATTATATCATGGAATGTTGTTTGTTCAGATGGTTTTTGAATCCTGTCTGTACAGGTACTTCTGTAGTATGTGTTTCTATATTCTGAATATATCATTAACATATCTGAGCCAACTAATGGGTCTTATAGTGGCTGTTTTATGGTTCTTATCTTTAAAATGCTCCATGAAGAAGTTACTGAATATTGGTGAGCCCATGGCTAGGCCTTCTTCTTCTTGGTAGTATTTATTTTCAAATAGATTATGTTATAATATTCTGGAGATCGTTCATTGGGTGCACTCCTTGAGAGTTCTATCACTTGCTAGCTGTTGAAAATATTTGTAGTGTTTCAAGGATAGTACTTCAGTGAATAAGTTGAACACGTCAAAATTTATCATCTTGTTTTGTGAAGTTACCATGGTTACTTTTATAATATCTACATAGTGAAATTGCATTCTGAACAGTGAGGATGTTTGATCTGTTAAAGGTGGTAAGATTAATCTCTGCAATTAACTATAAGACAGAGAGAGTAGCCTTGGTTTTGAACTTTAGATAGACCACACATGCATGTGGTGATTCTGCAATATACTGTTACGTCTCTGCTTGTTTGTTAATTTCCCATAGAAATTCTTTTCAAGAAACTTCAACGATACAAGTCCTTTCTTAATTAAAACTAGTTTATTCTTTCTCGTTACAAACTTTGTAATACACTTAATTTCCACAGTCACTTTAACTTAAACACACGCTATAATTCACAATGATTCAAGCACTTGACTTATGGTGCCTACCTCTTACTTGACTCAATTATCTGTCTA
Source organism: Limulus polyphemus (assembly GCF_000517525.1). Classification (NCBI taxonomy): domain Eukaryota; kingdom Metazoa; phylum Arthropoda; class Merostomata; order Xiphosura; family Limulidae; genus Limulus; species Limulus polyphemus. The sequence goes on along the minus strand of NW_013666531.1, from coordinate 73,503 downwards.
TCTGCAATTATCTCTCCGCTTTATTTGCTGGGCTTATATACTAAAATAGAGGGTACCTAGAAAAGACTAGAATTGCCAGGAAAAGTCAAGATCCTTCAAGAATCTCATGACATGTTACTAGCGTCACGTGACTTCCACTGTAGTAACAATACTTTTAGATGTTTGACTGTTTCTGTTCCAAGTTCTTTAATATGTTTCTCTAGAAGCTGGTTACCTGTTGGGTTAGATTTCATCTTTTTTAGTAGCAATCTTTAGCTGGCGTTTGGAGCTTGAAGGTGTATTTCTCTTTGTCTGTGATTCCAGTGAGATTACCTTAGTCTGCAGATCGAGTTGTTATGCATTGTGTTGCCTTTCTTTAAGTTCATGAGCATTGTTTTTTAAGTTCAGAAGGTATTGTAATAGGATTTACATTTTATGGTTTTCTAGACTGCTGACCTTGTTTTTATTTTGAATTACTCTTTTTTCATCTTCTTCTAATAGTCTGTAAATTGGGTCTTCTGTGGTTGTAACTATATCTAAGGTGGGTACTTTGTTATATTTTAAAGTATGGTTTAGTCTTTAGTAAACTTTTTCATGTTCTGATATATATAATGGTAATTAGCTAAAGTTCATTACTGTATATTTGTGTAGGTGTCTGTAGTGTTAGAAGGATTCTTGTATTGTGAAACAGTCAGTGGATGTAGTTTCTATATGTGTATTTCTGTGGTATGCAAATAGGTTGGTGCAAAGTTTGAATATTGGTAGTCTATGTTGACTGTTGTATTACCTATCTTTTAATACAGATCATTAATGTTGTTCTTTGTCTTGTGTTTACTTATGTAATGATATTTAATACTATTTTGGAACATGGCTTTATTAACTTTCTGAATTAATCTTTCACATCGTATCATTAGTATCTAGTATTCAAAAATATATATTAGTAACTAATTAACAAGTTAGCCTACGGTGATTGCTTAGGTGACTCACCATGTAAACAGTTGATATCTGATTGCTACATCATTACTAGTTTGTTTAAACAAATGTTTGAACAATAGTTCAAACTTTGTTGTTGTTAATTTAATATTCCATTAAAATTCATTCTGTATTATACACTGAGTATTATGTAAGGACCAATATCACTGTCTGATGTACTTTCAATTTAGTATTAATAACAAGATCTCAGTTACAGTTATAATCTTAAATGCAAAGTATTATAATTCTAATAAAAATACTTAACAATATGATGTTTTATAAGTGAATACCTAAGGGAAAAAAAGATAGGGGCACGTACCTGCCCAGCAATGGGCTTTTTACAGGCAGCACAGTGATTTTTGGCAGAGTCCAGCTGATTTTTATGACCAGAACCTGGTTGAACAGAAGGCTCTTTGGATGGTTTCTGAGATTCACCACTTGACTGTCCCCCATTGTTCATCTGTACATTCACATGACAAAACAGGTAAAAATCTAAAGTTTTCTACATGTTTCAAATCTTTTTTTCTTATGATGTTAAACACGTTAAATTTTTATTTAAAGTTTTGAGCAACATAAATAATACACCAATTGTATGTTATGGTTATGATCCACAAAAATTAATAATTTTCACAAGACAAGAGCCTGGATTATACAGATTGGAAAGATTTTTAAGGCTATTTCTGTAGCGGACCAAAGCTGAAAGATTATGAAAGTAGAACACCAGCCAAGACAAATAGTTGTAACCATAACCTGCAGGTGACTAAGCCATCACTCACTAGCACTAGTAAACTCTGATTACCCCAAACTGCACTTTTTCTTACTGATTAACCAAACTTTCCCACTTGTTTAGAAGGAAAAAAAGGTAAAAAACTGTTTCCATATCACAATATTCTAAATGTTCCAGATTCCATGATATGGTTTCTTTGACAGGGATATTCCCCATAATCATTAACCTAGTGTTTGGGTTTTGATAATTATCATCAATATGAAAACTACCAAGGCCTAAATACCATGGACATACTAAAAAATAACAATATTAATACTTTCCTTGCCTTCAGGATTGTAGATCTTGTTTTATACAATTTCTCACATCCACATTCATGAAACCTCCCAAACTCTCCTCCATAGCAGTTGCCATATTTTATTTAAATGTTACCACCATTGTAGATCATGTAGTTTGTTTTATCATACATTCTTCATCTCGAACTCAGGACTTGTGGCCTCCTGCTACTGTTACCGTATGCTGAGCTTGCATAGCTTTGAACAGTTCTTCCCACAACCTGTCTTTGTTTCTAGTTCTTCTATCCCTCTCATGGATCAGGTAACATCTGTCTTTGTTCTTGCTACTCTGATAACTCAGGTATGTAACATTTTTACTTCAGTTGTGTTTGTTAGGTTCTTGGACAAGTTTTTTGCATGCATCTCAACTCATTATACTTTTCCCTTCTTCCTTCACCTGATAGTTGCATTATTGTAGAGTGTTTATGTCTCTGCTTTGTGTTGACTCTCAGTTCTCACATCCTCCTTGAACTTAAGACTCCTTCTTTCTAGGCTGTGATTGGATTTCTTCCTCTTTTATATTGTTACTATCCTGTGAATCTCTTCTCTCAGCTTGGGAATTTTCTTCTCCTGCTTGACTCTCTTTTACTCTCAGAGTGCTTGTTTTGTACCTTTGCTTATTCACCTTAATTTTCTGACCCATTTACTATTTCATTCTGAGGCTCTGAATTGCTATGCTAACAACTGACTGAGGAAGAATGCACTAACCTTCTCTTCATGCTGCCACATTATCTTCTTCAGTTGTTGCCTAGTTAACATTCTTTCCTTGTTTTTTGGGACATACTTCATCATGATGCCTTATTTTTGAGAATGAAACTCCATCATATTTATTTCAGGAAATTTGATTTGACACTTCCCTCATATAGACATTTTGAGAGGAATTCCTCATCCTTTGGCCCCTTCGTGGTATTCTCTCTCCCAAGAGACCAACCAACATGGGACTTGGTGATCAGCTGCTTCTGAAAATACCCATCAACTTTGGTCCTGTGAGAGTTTGGCTCTAGCACTTTGTTCATCTGTGGATTCACTTTGGTGGAAATGCTTGGGTCACATAGGTTTCCTCTCAAGAGCTTTTTCACTCCAGTCTGCTTTCATCTAAATCCAAAGAGCTTTCACATAGAGAATGCACTCATTAGGTCTGCATTTCCACCACTATGTGAAAATTTGGCATCTCCTAGCCTTGTCCCGGTAGCAGCGGCATAACTACAAAAGATGGACCCTTCCACATTAAAAGTAATTGAGCTCCCTACATTTATTTCCCTATAATTGTAGCTATGATTCTGGTTGATTTGGCCACCCCCCCTGCAATTGTGGGAGCATACATATCCCATTGCCTGGGAGACATCATCTGCTACAACCCTTTTCCTCCTTTGTGAATCTGCTGGTCAGGGTCCTAAGTCAGTATCTGATTCATATGAGAGTCTTTATTACCATGTTTGCCAGATGGGTTCAATCTTTTCCTTTACATTTCCAAGATATGGGGCTTCTTGTTTTCAAGACTCTTAATGTCTCATTTTCTTCCTGTGCATGGGGGTTTCTTGCCTCTCTCAATCATGTACCTTCTTCATCTGGATGTGTCCTTCAGTGGACTCTTTCAGATCAATGGAATGTACACTGTGATCCACTTTTTTCTCTTGTTTCTCCATCTCTTTACCTCTCACTGTCATAGTGGCTCGAAGTTTCCATATGACTCTGAGAATCCATCTTCCTTCATCCTGCCCATGCTTACACCTGTTCACGGATGCCTCTCTAGGTGGGGTGGGTTCTGTATGCCTTTACCATTTTCACTGTTTGCTCTTTCTGACAGGTCTTTCCACATCAGTTTCCTTGACATGTGGGCAGGTCAGGGGACCTGCTACCATCTTTTGTTACAGATGTTTGGGTAACCTGTTTTAATGTATTTCAACAACTCCACTGTAATTTCTTACATCAACTAACAAAGAGGTTTTTCATTCTCAAAACCATTGCTTTCATGTTTTTGAGCTCCATTTTTGGGCTCATGATGACAACATTTGGATGTTGGTCTTCTGTGTTCTAGGAACTTAAAATTTAGTGACAGATATGCTGTCTTACCCAGAATGAATCCTATCAATAGAGCGGTCATTTGATCTCTTGTTGTTTCCATGGATGTGTTCCCAAAGACCATGGTCTGGGACTGATGTCTAAAAAAATGGTCTTTGCACTATTCCCTCTTAGTCTGGATTGGCCTACCCTATTTCAACACACCTAAGATCCTTTTCAGTGTCTTCCCAGGGTATTGTCATTAATTCACTACACCCCTCTTTGGTCAGCTTAGTTGTAATTTCTGCTCCTTTGCCTCTTGGCAATTCTAGGGCCTTTGTTTTTTCTGTCTTGGAGGTTTCTTTTTACATGAGCCTTGTACATCCATCTTTCACCACAATGTTTGACACCTTCTATTTCAAGTGTGGCTTTTGTAAGACAGGCAGGTTTGTCTCTCAGTGTTACCTGTTATCACTCATACCAGCCACTTACTCTTGCACTTTATCACTACAAGTGGATTTATTATCAGTGCTAATCCATTTGCTACTACCTTCCTTCACATCATCTGAATATTCCTTATCTTCCTGTTTTATTTTTAGGGTTGTCTGTCTGTTTCTATATAATTGCATTTTACAATGAGCCTTTGTCAACAACTTTCAGTCTTGTTTTTCCTCTCCATTTCGTATGTACCCTTTTAGAGCCTTTCTAATTAGTACTTTCTTATTCTGGTAATTATTTGGCATAAGTGTTTCTCATGTACTGTATAGTTTGCTTGATTTATTGCTCAATATAATAGCCACACTACTTATACATAGTCTACCAATCCCTTGAAATAGACAATCAACTGAGCATCCCTTACATTATTTCCACCTTTGTGACTGCACTACTACTTGTATTGGGTAAAGAGTATTCCCTGTTTGAGATAGATGCTATCTACCACCAAGTGATGCTCATACTAGTCCTCCCCAAGTTGGTAACATATTCTATGGATTTTCCCTTTCTGTCAGTATAGTTTGAAAAAGGATCTTATATTTTTAATTTCTTTATCTGTATTACTATAGCAGTTCCTAAACCATCTTCATGTGGGAATCTAACTAATTGTCCTTTGTAGAGGTGAGTTGCGTTTCCAAAGTTAGCATTTATTTACCTCAAAATGTATTTCAGATAGATACCCCTCCACAGAACCAACCACCCTACCTCCCCACTTTCTATGTGTCTTTTGCTTTGTCAATAATAAGCTTTTGGTATACACAAAGTGCTCAAGGTGAGTGTGATGCTTGGAGGATGCATTGTCTCTGTTGGTGAAGGTGTATAGTCTAATGCTGATTGCATCATAGATGTGCACAGCACTCATTATTACATGCACAAAAACTATTTGGAAGTAGCAAAAGTATTAGTTATCTATTCTGTGGAAAGGTGCATATTTATCAGAAATACATTTTCAGGTAATGAAGATTTAACTTTTCTCTGAGAATGTTCAGTGTTAATATAGGCCTAAAATTACTGGGTTTTATTAATAACAAGAGGATGGTGGCATACTATAAAAATAACTTACTTTCCCTTCAATCACAACAAATTATTAAATTCAGTTGAAGTTTTAATTTCATTGATAAACTTAAAGGAAACAAAACAGCAAAGATTAAACTACAGTTGAGCATTACATTTCAATAAACTATCTTACTGTTATAATAATTTATTTTTTTTCCAAAATATACTTACCTCCACTGCTACTTATAGCTATTACCTGACTGCCAGGGTTTCTTTTTTGTCCATCTAAGCATTAGTCAGATTTTTTCTTGTATGCTTCAGTCTTTTATACTCCACTCAATTGCCCTTGTCTTGTGATACTCTCCACCTATGTCAATGCGCCCTCTATCCTGGTACTGTATATAAGCACCTCATTTAGATAATTTTATCACTTTTTCTCGACAAAGCACCACTAACGGGTTTCTCAGTATTAAGCTGCATGAGGACTATCTCCACTAGCCATCCCTAATTTAGCAGTGAAAGACTAGAGATAAGGCAGCTAGTCATCACCACCCACTGCCAACTCTTGGGCTACTCTTTTATCAATGAACAGTGGGATTGATCATCACATTATAATGCCCCTATGGCTGAAATGGCGAGCATGTTCAGTGGGGCGAGGATTCGAACCCACGACCCTCAGACTGCGAGTCAAGTGCCCTAACCACCATAGTGAGATGGAGACACGATTTGGATCTGTGTTGGTCCTCTGGAGGCTCTGTGGCTACATTTGAGTGTGATCCTTGAATTTAGATTTGCTTTTTCCTGTACCTTCTTTTAGTCTGTTGGAATTTTCACCCCAGTCAGTGGTAAGTTTGCAGACTCACAACGCTGGAGTTCAATTCCCTAAGATGAACAACTCACTTTACCATGATCTTTAAATGACCTATGAAAAATGAAAAGGGGCCATTTTGGGATAAGCTGCCTTTGACTTGTTTTTCTTCTGTTGGTTCTTCTTGGGCTTTTTCCTGGTTGATTTTTAGCCTGCAACTTAATTGATGGTTGAAAGGTTTGGGAGTGAATTTTTTGTTTTTCTCCATACATGGAAATTATGGGTCATGCTGGAAGGTTTACTTCTTAGTTATGTAAAGGCACAGTTAGGCCTTACCAAACACATCGACGGAACTTCGAGATTTCACCTACCACCACCAGGTGGAGGCATTTTTCCGACTTAAATAATATCTTCCCCTCAAATTTCGGAGTTCTAAGGCAGAGTTTGTAGTTCACTTATATAGGTCTATGTTCCCTGATGGGACAGGACAGAGTAAGTCTATGTACTTACAATTCAATTCCACCTTTCTGTTTTCTTTAACTTCACTTTGTTAGAAGACTCTCACGTTCACCAGTTTCACTGAGAACTAGCTGGATCCATTGATAGCATGCACCTTGGTTCAAATTTCAGCTTCTACATTCCTTCCGGTTATTGTTGGAGTCCCCAATTTCTTCGGCTTCTACATTCCTTCCAGTTGTTGTTGGAGTCTCGAATTTCTTCAGCTCCAACAGGGGGGTCATATTTCTGCCACTATTCGTGAGTATCTTTCACCGACATCAGTTCCTCGGTACATTGGTGCTCAGAATAGATTCTATCTATATTAACCATTTCCACTGCTTAGTCAGATTCCCAGCACCATCAGTGATTATTGTATACCTTCAGGAGCTGTGGGGGCTTGGTTCCAAGAATTTCTGGACGTGTGGTAATCTTAACCATCAGTCCAGAAGCTCTGCAGGTCCTTCGGTCACAATTGTTCATTCAGCTCACATCATTCCCACTATTATCCACCCAATCTGTAGGGGTTCTATCTCTCGTAGTTCATTGGGAATTGGATCTAGGGTTATCTGAGTCTAGTTGGTCTGGTGGTAGTGAGAGAGTTGGGCTGGTTCTTGAGAGTTTTTATTCCTGTCAGTTGTTGTGCCTATAAAGATAGGAGATTGATGTCTAGTCATTGATCTTCCTTGTCTATATCAATGCACAGATTCTCTAAGGTTCACAAGTTAATCATTCCATAATCTGTATAAATATTTTTACTGGGATTGTATATGTCAAACTTGGTTGTTGTCTGCTCCTATCTGCACTTTGTCTTAGCGGTAGAGTCCCACCACTATTGGCATCGGCTTAAAATGGGTTCTGCTGTATCATATAAGTTTTCTCATCTCCTTCATTCCATTGTACTGTGCACACACCATTCCATGGGCAACTGGTTACTGCTGGCAACATCTTATCAATTGTTAGACCATCACATCGTGATTCTACTTTCTGATACAACCCAGGTAGGCTTCTCTTTTGGGACTGCAACATCTATTCTTGCTCCAATTCAATATGTCATCAGTCTGGATATTTTTTATTTTTCATCTCATCTCTCAGTCGGGCTCAGCTGTCTCCCATTCTGCTCAATGCTATAGAATAGGATGCCACACTCTTACTAACCTCTCCATCTCCCACTACACAGATGGCTCTTTCTCTTCTGGGAATCGTACACATCTGTTTCCTGGTTTCCCCAGTTTCCTCGGTCAGGAACATTCTTCGATCTCAAGGGGTTAAGTTGGGACGCTACTGCAATTTGGGTTCCTCTACTGCCACCTCATCCAGAGTTTCATTCTCTTCATGAATGCCTTGCTTCAGGGATGGGATACATATACCAATATTCAGTAATTCCAAAGTCTTTGCACGGATGAGGAGGATTCCCTACACAATGTTTTCATCCTTCTTGCTCTTTAACAGGCAAGGCCTCATAGTCTGGGCTTCTTAAGAGGTAAATCGCCAGGCTTCACTCTGACTATTCCGCAGTGATGTCTTAAGTTTCTCATCAAGGAGGCATGTGGTCTAGGGTTCCTAATTCTTGAATTTTGGACCTCCTTTCTCGGAACTAGTCTTATCTTATCACCTTTCTAGCTTAACATGATCCACAGGTGATGCCTATGATAGTAGGTCCATTGTCTCAATCCAAACAGATTCTCCCAACAGAATTAATGTTGCATTGCAAGGTGCAGTTGGATTGCCTCTCATTTTGCAACTCTAATAGTTGGGCTGGCCTCCCATTGGATCGCCCTAACTACTGTTAATTTGGTTTCCACTATCTCATCTTTGTGCTTTGGCAATAGATGCTTTCCATCTGGACAGGATAGGATTACTACTCTCAACCTTCTCTCCACATCATATGTTACCCAGGGTATGAAATATGATTTATTATAATCTATTGTAAGATCCAGTTGATTGCACCAGATTGCCAGTTACACCCATGTTTCTGTTTCTGGGGTCTTTTCTGTTGTGTCCAACTCTTCCACTTTTTTTAGGCTCTCTCTGTGGAGGCAGCCATGATCGAATATGATGCACCCATCTATCCAAAAGTCAAGCTTCTGGCATAGAGGTTATGCTGTCTTTCACATGGCATTGGGGTATAATTTCTAAGATTGACATGTATCTGGCTTAGTTTCTGCCAAGTCCAAAAGTCACTTTTCTTGAAGGTAATGACATGCATATTGGCAATATTGTATTGAGAGGAGGTTGAACCTTTTTCAATCAGGGGTGTAAACCACTTGTTTTTTGGCTTGGCTCTTTGACAGAGGTTTTTGCACCTTCCACAATCACCATTGTTTAGGGTGGCCTTATTGACCACCATTCAATTATCCAAACTTATTTTTAGGCTCCAGTACTCTCCAGTTTCCTTACATTGTTTTGGGTAATTGGTCCTAAATGACAATTCCAGTTACCTAACAGGTAGATTCAGGTTACGTGTTTTTTCTCTACACCTGTTTGTGACCCGACTCTTATATGCCATATATTCCCTTTACCTGCAGGTTTATTTTTCGTAGCTGCTGACCTACGGACATCACCAGTCAGAGTGATTTGTACTGTTTGTTCACAGACCAATTTCTCATTCTCTCTCTGTCCTCAGACCAGTTCTTCTTACCCAACACTGTCAGACAGAAAAAGGATTCAATCCTTTTCTCCAATTCATCTGCTCACTTTCTCTTATGTCCAATCACATTTTTATCTTGGTCATGCTCAGTGAGGGTCTTAAAGGTTTTGTTACCTGCACATATACCTTTAGAGATACTAGACAACACATAATTCTGGGCTCTCTTTGAAGGCGAGGTATCTTCTGTGAGTCACATCTACTCAGATTTCTCTTTTCTACGTTCTTAGCAGCATGGCCGAATTGCCCACTGGAGGTCACTATGTGGACTGGTGTGTCCCAGTACCTTTATCTCACATTATTTGCCTGATCTGGCAGTCTCTTCATCTGAGGGTTTTTGCCTACCCTCTGGAGCTATTTTAACTATTTTTGCTAGATTATCCAGAGGGGTGAGTATTTTTATTTCTACTTTTCAAGGTCCTTTACCTTGTTTTCACAGGATCCCACAGGGTGGTTGACAGAGGCTTTTCTTCCAGTGTGTTAGAGTAAATTCTTCCACTCTTGGAGAAGAGGGCAAAGTTGGAGGGCCCTCCTACCTGGGCCCCTGGATGTTTTTTCCCAGATGTCAGTAGGAGCAGCACCAGCCTATATGGGAGCCTACTCATAACACCGGTTCAGATTTGATGCTCAGCTATCCAGTTGGAGTGTGCATGGCCCTTCTTTTTGGTCAATATCAGTTCACTATATTAGTCATGGAAGGAGGTCCACTATCCCCTCATAATTTTGAACATGGAGTGATCCCATTCTTGATCTTTGGTTGAACACAATTGTTCCATGGTCTCCCCATAATTCCAGGGGCAAGTGGAATGCTTCTTGCCCACTTGGTTGAAGAGTGAGGATGAATGTTCATAATTCCAGACTGGATGAGTTTTGTTCATTTGGTTGATTAAGGCATATACGGTCCCGTTATTCCGAGCCTGGGATGTTGCCTTTTGGGCTTCTTCAGGTGGAGGAGAAGGTGTGTCCACTTCGGTGTTGCTTACTTTCTCGTTATGATTCCGGTGTTTCTGAACGCATCACTCTATGGCTACAGGTTAGGATCCAATCAAAAGTATATCTATATATAACATTGTGGTCCCATTGCCATAGCCACCCTTAATTCCAACTCCAAGTAGTGGAACCTTGGCTGTTTGGTTAGGGCTAGCCTATAGTGCTGGTCACTCATGTATAATTCCATCCTTGATATGGGAACTAACTTCAGGGTGAAGAGCATACCTGTTCTAAATGTAGTATGGTTCCCCAACTCAGGTACCACTCTTATGTAGGTACACCCATGATATATGCAGATGCTTTCTGTGTGGATAATGCCCTCACCAGCCCCTCAACCCCCTCATTGTGGGATTCTAGCTGTAAGTGGCAGTGGAGGTAAGCATGTTTTGGAAGTCAACATTTTCCTAAATTGAAAATGTATTTCCAATAACACCTTTGCTGATACTCTCCCACCCTTGCTTCCCACTAAGAGGTGTTAGAGACTGGGATGGTATCAGTTTCAAAAAAATGATAAAATTATCTGAATGAGGTTCTTGTATGGAGCACCAAGATAGAGGGTGCATTGCCGTAGGTAGAGAGTATCACAAGACATTTATTGTCAAGGGCAGTTGAGTGGGGTATAAAAGACTGGATCAAGCGAGAGAAAAATCAGACAAATGCTAAGATGGGTAAAGAAGAAACCCTGGTGGTCGAGTAATAGTAATAAGTGTCAGCAGAAGTAAATATTATTGGAATTACATTTTCACTTAAGGAAAATGTTAACTTATGTATCAATCAAGTATACTAAGAAATATTTACTTTAAAGTCGGAGAGGGAGGCCATGAGGTCATCCAGATCATTAGTGGCAAAAGAGGCCATTGGTACAGCAGATGAATGATAATCAGCTGGTTCTGGAAAGCTGAGATTTGTGACTGTCTTGTGATGGACAGCTTGGAAAACTTCAGGAGTTTGGTTATTTCTGATAGAAATAAACAATTGTCAACGTTTATCTATAATTTATTCCTAAATAAAGCTGGGCAATTGACTCAATCTGTTGCATATAAAATAGTGTTTCTTATTATTACTGATTTTGATTATTTTAATTAGCCAAGTAATTGAAATATTGACATCATTATTTCTCATTATTATTTTTGGTTAATTCAGAGTTGTTCAGCTTTATTGATTAGTCACAGTGTCATGTTTAATGAAATTGATAAACTAATTTGAGACTACTTACATTGGTACTAAGTTGAATACACACATAGTACTGAGAGAAGATGTAACTTAACTATCATTAAATTATACATTTTTTTTTTTTTGTTATGTATCTTAGACATCAGACATGTAACATGCCAGGCAAGTGCTTTACCAACTGAGCTAAAGAGCTATCTCTTAGCACTTGCTTGTAAGGCACTTTTTTTAACTACACAAACTACTAAAACAACATGGAAAGAAAATTGTGTTCCATGTAAAAATCACTAACTGGAAAACAAGTCTTAAAATTGCATATCTCATTAATGTACTATATTTCTTAATGTACTAAAGTTTTAACAATTTTAACCTTTATAATGCTTTGCACACCTGTCCTGCCAAAACGAGTATTTAAAAAAAGTAACCATTTTGTATTATGTAAATAATAAGCCTTTTAAAAAATGTGTATGTTTTAAACATGAAGTATAATTGTAAAATGTATTTTATTAAGTGTTTTAATACCATGTTTATGTGCCTTAATAACCATGTGATATATGACAAAAAACAATAATATGTTTTAATGCTCTGACACCTGTTTTTGAGCTGGATAGGTCACCATCTGCCTGACACTAACTCCTGAGAGAGAATGCATGCTAGGAAGTCTGAGAGAGTTCTACATTAATGAACATATGTTCTTTGACACTGAGAACTTGGTTTGGTTACAAAAACAATTTCAGATGTAAACTGAACAACTTATTTTTCCCTGTCAGTATGGGGCATGCAATCAACAAGTAAACTAACTAATCAGCTACATTTACCCAATTCTTTGATTACTTTTTTCCATAAGAAAAGATAAAATTTATGCAAGTTCCTATTGCTGAAAAAAGAGAATTTTTTCTATATAAGGAAATATACTTATGCAACGGGATCAGTCTCTGCGTAAGTGTGTGTGTGAAAGCACCAACACACACTGTCACATATATAGGTAGTAATATTGATAAACTGATTAACATAAGATGTAAGAACCAACAAGGGAGCTATTGGTCCATCTAGGCTGTTGCATAACATAAAATTAAACTCAAAAAATAAAATGCCCAAGACCAGACCTTATAATTTAAATATTTATCAAGCCTTTCCTTAAAATCTATTAAATTTACTGCATCCACTACATCTGAAGGCAGTCCATAAATGCAACAATACTGTTAGAAAAATATAACATAGCTGAAGATGATTCCTACCCTGCCAAAATTTGTATTTGTGTCCCCTTGTCCTTAATTCTACAAGTCTCACCATGAAGTATGAAAATAGATGATGCATTGACACTATAACAGTCTTAAACACCTCAATCATATTGGAAATGATTCATCTTAAGGTGCTTCAATTAGAATATTACATAGTTTTCACACAAAACAGTTATATTGCATTACACTTTGAAACATACTGAATGTATAGATATATATGAATATAGAGAAAATGAAACTAGCACATAATTTTATCATATTGAAACTTTTCACAAAAGATGGATTTTTGCTTTTTACTTCGTTAAACATCTTTAAACAATTGCATTAACTTTGAATTCCAACAAATTGTTCTCTCAACCAAACATAATACTATTCAAATAACTATCCAACTAAAAACTATACGTATGCATATCCTATTATTGTATATACAGAACAAATTCCTTTATTTGAAATGTAGATGTACTACAAAATTAAAAATTTATGCTACTTGAAAATCTAAAATAAGTAACTGCTCTATACTAGAAGCTATTTTTAGCACTAAAATATTACAAGTATGGTTTATGCTACATGACATGTGATTACATAGAAGTGATGTTTTTACAAATATGAATTAGATTTTGTAAGTTAAAGAATGACATGATTGAAGCTGTATAAAACAAAATGCCTTGACACTAAATGAAACTAAAAAATGAGATTATAATGACCTGAAAATAGTTGTCAGAACACAAGACTCAACCTTAAGGACTCTACAACACAACAGAATCTAATTCTTGGTCAAGGTGTGAAACAAGTAATTTCTAACACTAAATTCTAGTGACAATAGGTATGTTTCAGTGAGTGATGTAACAAGTGACAGCTTGAAATAACAATATAAACAATATATGTTAAGTTGGTGAATGAAGAAAACTGTGATTATAAGTACATAAAACTGTGAGTTAACTTCTAGACAATAGTAACAACACTAATTTCTTAAGACTTAAAATATGGTGCAGTAAGCTAAAGCATAGTAAGATAAAGGAAATATGATGTGATAATTAATAAACAACAGTTTTCAAAAAAAATAAACTGTGTATGAGTAATGGGTTGAGAAGAAGCATTGAGCCATAAAATATTTTGACACTGTAGGGTTATACAATGCAAAAATAAAAACTGGTATTTAACACCATACATGAAGGAAAAAATTATTGTTTAACAACAGCTTACATAAAGTTATAAATGATCATGTATAAGAGAAGCAACAGTACACACACAAAAACACTACATTAAGACATAAGTCTTATATTACTGTAAATGATGTCATAAGGGAAGACTTACAATGTATGGTTGATCAACTCTTGGAAGACAACTTGTTCAGTCTACCTAGTTTGGAAGTGTGTTGTTAGGGGTTGAAATGATAGCCAAGACTTTTCAGTGTGACGACATGGACCAGAAGCAGTGAGCTAAATATAGCTTGTTGGGTTTGGCACTTAAGGTACCCAGTCTCTCCTGTCTCTCATTATTTACATGTATAATATACTGGATTGAGTCACAGCACCAACTTTTAGAGAAAAAAAAACAACAACAACAGAGCTTTGGATCCATAGATGCTACCAATAAACTAATTCTTTAAATGCATAACAAAAAAGTGTAATTCATGAGTACAGCTGTACTATGTCAAAAATATGTCACCACCCCCACAAAAAAAGACTGTCACATGTAAAATCCAAACTAAGCTTTAAAAACATCACAACTACTATTTAGAACAAAGATATCCTCAAGTAAATTCCATGGGCATTACTCATACACTACACACTCTGGAATATTGTCATGAATCATCCCTGGCTGTAAAACATAATCAACTATATTCCAACAAATATTCTAAGAAAGGGTCATAACCTTTACCACAAAAAAAAAGGTAGGAGTATTTATAGTACAGGTTGCTTGTGGAACTAAAATGTAGTATAACACTGAATAGGCTTGTTAATATTTTATGTTGTATTGACAAGACTATGGAGGATTATATTGTGGTGCTTTTTTTGTTGTTGTTTTTAACATGTTTTTTTAATATTAAGTGTATTCAAGTTTAATGTTTGCATTTATTTTCAACATAAGTTCACAAAATCAGGAATTACCTTCAGTTATAGTTATGTTCTCCATTAATGTTTGAGCCTAATAGTATTAATTAAAATTACTAAAGGACATCAAATGTGAGTACCATCAACTGTATGTTTAAGAATATAACAATCACTTAGGTAGCATCCGAGGCTGTGATTATCATTATCAACAGGACATGCCTTGTTGAAAGATGGTTTCACCTCCAGTACAGGAATAAGACTTGGAAAAAAAACAACAACTAAAACTTATTCGACTTATTTAAAAATCTGGGCAACATTCTGGTCATCTAACAAACTGTTTTTTTTCTTTTCATATTACCGTAAAAATTGCATAAGAGTAACTCGTGTAATGGAGCCATGTGCAATTACAACAGTTTATAATGATGGTTAATGCTATATTATTCAAAATTCCAATTATCATTATCAACAGCACATGCCTTGTTGAAAGATGGTTTCACCTCCAGTACAGGAATAAGACTTGGAAAAAAACAACAACCAAAACTTATTCGACTTATTTAAAAATCTGGGCAACATTCTGGTCATCTAACAAACTGTTTTTTTTCTTTTCATATTACCGTAAAAATTGCATAAGAGTAACTCGTGTAATGGAGCCATGTGCAATTACAACAGTTTATAATGATGGTTAATGCTATATTATTCAAAATTCCAATTCTCCTTTAATTGTTTCAAGCTGTGTACTTTTTCTGAATACATGGAATTTTAGACTTGTAGTTAGATACTTGTTTTGATGAAGTGACTAGCTTCACACAAGGTTCCAAGCTAGCGTATCCAGTTAATACTTGCCATTGATAGAAAGATCTGTGATGTTAATTGAAATGACTAATACACAATTATCTTATAAAGTTTCTACATCAATAATCTGTTGTTTAAATACTGAGGTTTTGCTTTGTACACACACAAGGATATCGAAACTTCACTTTTTGGGTGAGATATTAATTATGTAAAAGGTAATTAGTTAAAAAAGTGCATATCTTTTGATGATGTAACTGATACACAGTATACAGATATGCTTTTGCATACTAAGACTATTCAGCAGCAAATAAAAGTGATACATTGTTTAATTTAGTTTTCAATGCATAGCTTAACACTAGTTATAGATCACAGTGTGTTAGAACTGAAGGTCATATTTCTCTCATGGTGACAACATTTGGAGGTTCAGTAATAATGGTCATTTCAGTTAACATTTCACATATAATTTTTTCCAAAAACTCTCAATGTAAAAGTAGACAAGTGTAATTTGAATTTATAGTCAGTAATGAGATAGCCAGGACAATCACAGTTTAATCTGATCCAATATTACTGCATGTGTTTATGTATTTTCTTTTATCTCTCTCTTTTCTCTTGTACCATATCGATAAAAAAAACAACATTAGAAGCAGACATGGGTGTGCTGCTTTTAAAGCTAGCAAATTCTAAACAGCATTAAAATGAGCCTCAACTCATGTTGGTCTTAAATGGAAGTTCTTGTAAACATGGTTGGCTTCTATAAGCAGAAGAAAAATGTAACATTAGGAATTATATTACTTTAGAGAAGACAAAGTCATTACTGAGATGTATATTAGTTGGATCTCGTGAACTGAGGAGTTCTGACTAACAGTGATTCAATTATTGGATTTTATATCTTTCTTTTTTTTTTTTACTTGAGTCTGTATGTGGTTCATTCTTTTCATGCTAATCTCATCCACTAAAACTCTATTAAACTTGGAATGCATACATGTTTCTTTAAAATAAAAACAAGATTAATTATTGTACAGTCAATGATATTACTACCCTCTGTATCTATACCACAAAATCTGTATTGGATGTCTTAGGTTCCATACGTTGCATTTTACAAAATTTTAGTTGGAATTTATATAACTGATTCTTGGACTTTAATTGTTTTTCATGGGTTTTTTTTCAACTCGTTTGTTTGAAGCTCTTTGACACTTTTTTAGATGTTTTTAAAACATTCTTCAGTTTCTCAGCATATCTCTAATCTGTTCAACTTCTCACAGAATTAATTCCACTCAAAAACTGTGAATATATCAAACTCTAGCACTAAAGATTATGCATTTTCTACAAACTTATTACTTGATAACAAAAAATTTTGCAAACAAATGTGAGGAATTAAACTAGTGAAAAATATTAAATTGAAAAAACTAGCCCCTCTGTAATTTATTTGTTAATACATGCAAACATTTACAAATTTACACTTTGACAATATTGTTTTACATAGTCAAGCTATAGCCTTTTTATTTAGTCATAGATTGTGTTTGTTTAATGCTAAAAATAGCGTTTGAGCCTATTTTTACTATGATTTTATAAAATATTAATGAGTAAAGTGATGCATGTAAGATACGTCAAGTTGTGATTTGTTCTAAAGATATATTTACTGCACTACAGACAAGGAGGAAGTGTAATTATGTTTTTCACTCCTTATAGTTCACTAAATTTTTATTTATAATTCCCAAGTTTGGAACATAGCAATGCTGAAGCAAGTTTCTAACTTTAAACTTTCCCCAGGGGCTAATGGAGTCAAGTGGTGATTAAATACCTTCTTGTCTGAGCCTCTCGCTGGAATAATAACATGCTTTTTTGATCAGCACATCGAGTAATTCTTGTCGATGAATCAAGCAGTAATTGCAGATTGGCTTATCCATGATCTTCACTGCCTATAGACCAACTGATCTAACAGGCACGAATCATTATTTTCTCATGTCAGAAACTAGAGAGTTTATTGTCATGTGTTGAGGCCCGAGAGATCAGGTTTTTCAGGAGATGTTAGCAGATTTTTAGATATCCTACAGAGAATTTCACATGTATGAATTTAAAAGATATTTATATAGAACAACAAAATCAGTTTAATTTTTACTTAAACAGTGTTTTAGTAGTGTTCTTGTAACTTTAACTTCTTTGCTAGTTCAAGTTTTTTTGAAACTTTAAGGTAAATTTCCATTTGTGCATGTGCCATTTGGCTTTCACTTGTAATTTAATTATTAAGCAGTTGCTTAAGTTTACCAGTGAGCAAATTGTGTATAAATTGTTTCACAGGATAGAGGAGGATAGGTTTTTATTTAAAGTAAAAAGGTTAAAGTGAGGGTTAACTTTACTGTGTTACATTTTAACTTGGGAACACTATTTTAGTGATTCTCTTTTATATGCTAGCCTAAGTTATGGGGGGGGGGCATGCACTAGAAAGAGCACATTGTTTAATAAAATCTTCAGCAATTTTACTAGTCACACACCCTTTTTGCTCACACAATCACTTGCTTTGTATTGTATGATTGTTCATTGTTGTTTACATTATAAACTCTGAATATCTCCATTAAATATTTGTTCCTTGTGCAAATCTTTGTTTTGTCGTATTCTTTGTGGCCCAACTGCTACACCTGTTTGGAAACACACCTGCATGAGAAACATGGACCTCCTCTTGAACTTCTCTACTTTGCCAGAAGTCCTCTAGATACCACACTTAATTCTAGTTTTTTACCAAGTCCAATTATACACAATTGATAATGTTAATTCTTACATTTCATACAAAAACGAAAAAAGCATCAGAAAATATTTGGCTTTTGCAAAGTTAGATTTTCTAGAAATATACAGTGTTCATGACAAATGGAATTAAATATTATACATATATAAAAGCAGTATAAACAATGTTTATATCCATCTTGCCTATTGTTCCTGGATAAACCATGGAATGTTCAAATATTATAAAAGACCATTTAAATCTGATAAAATATACTTTAATAACATGTTCTGCTTTGGACTTATTATGTGTTAATAAGTCAAAGGAATTGTCTTGATAACCTCTTTAATCATGGGCTGAACAATCTTCATTAACATAATTTCAGAAGTGTTATATTAGAAAAACTACAAATTCAGAATTTCATCTACACTACCAGTTAAATTAGTAGCTCCATTCAAAAATTATTTCTGCTAGTATTACTAAAGCAAGAGTTACTTGGAATGAACAGATATTCTGGTTTTAGAAATGGCATCTTGGTAGATCCATATGAGATGACTAAATGTCTCAGTTTCCATTTGTTTTCAGTAATGTGTAACATTATACTTTTATTCACTACTATAAGATTCTAACAATAAATGTAAATCAAAAAAGCATTTTTTGTGCTGAGTAGGGAAGTCATTACACAGCTCAAAATGACAAAGAATAGCCTTTTCTACTTCCTCTAAAGTTGGCTATAAGGCAAGTTGCCCCAAATGATATGATGTTGCTACTGCATACCTCACTGAGAATATGATATGGCAACCACCAAAACAGAGAGGGAGAGTTGGATGCAAATGTCAGATAATGTTTGATTTTCAAATCATGATGCATTTATTTAAAGTAATTCAAGGGTGAACATGAATGACAGTTGCTCAGATTGTCATGGCTAATTTTAAATTATAAAAAGTTGCTTAAAACATTCACTCACAAGAGGTACATTTAGCAACAATAATATAAATGAAAATATCATTTGAACTTGATATTAATTGACATTATAATTTTAAATTACAATAACAGACCTTAAAAGAAGAATTTGTGTATATTTCCCATAGATTGTATTTATATAATCATATGTATTTATAAGTTGTTATTAATGAATAAAGTTTTTGGTCTTTGAAGGTTGTAATTTTGTTATGTTGCATAAATAATTTCTTAGTGTGTTTATTTTTTCAATAATATATATATATATAGATATTTTAAACCTCCTTGTTCATAATGTCACCATTAAAGGAGAACTAGAACCTTCATATTTACATAAAGCCAAGTCCAAATAGTGAACAACCAATTTTTTCAAATGAGACTTGCTAAATGTTATCAGAATAAACACTAGGAACATGTCATGTCAAATTTTGAAAGCCCTTGTTCATATGAATTAATTTCTCATTAGTGTTTTACAAGTGGTTCACATGCTATTCCTCTGAATTTGAAAGAATAATACATACTGTTGTATGTTTTTTAGTTCTATATAGTTTGATACACAATCAAGGACAGATCCATCAATCTCCTGTGGGGGAGTCAAAACTAGTAAGGGCATCAATATAGTAGTAAAAACTGTAGGGTAATTGAGGGCTAAATCCCATCCAGGTGTACCCCCCCCCCCCCAGACATTTCAAAAGTAAGACCTTCTGAGGTGCATTCTCAAGTACACTGAGAAGCAAAACTTATGAAATTCAATCTCCATTAAAAATAGACTCCTAGCGGAAAGATTCATTATCAGTTGATGTCCAGCCATGAAGGTCCAGTAAGGCTCTTGCTGTTCTTGTGTCAATCAGAAAGTCAACTTCTTACCCTTGTATCATCACAGGTATTTACCAGAATCCACTCAGTCCTGACAGAGCTGAACTGACCACTAAACTCTTTGGTGCAAGCAATTTGATGTGCTCTTCCAAGTTGGTGGCCAAACATGATCTGGACTCCTTCAGTTTTCTGGAGGATTTGCCACAGCATCTACTGCTTTCTTTTTTATACCCTTGACCTGATGGACAGTATTTATAACTTGCCTGATTTGCTGCTCAGCAAAGTACTGCTATTGTGAGTTGACTGACATCTGCTAAACCATTAGCTGGAACTGATAACCCTACCATCTTTGCTGCTTGGCAGAGTAACAGCAGTTTCTCTGCCAGTGCCCCATCAGACCACAAGTGAAGCATACATCTTGTTCCTCCCATCCTGGATGATATCCAGGTGAAGCCAATGGCACTTGCTGCAGAAAGTATCCCGTGGGTAGACCTGGATAGCCCTGCCCACTTATTGGAAAGCAGTGTGGTTGCATTGCAGTGCCTGATTAAGTTGGTCCTTCTGGGGAGTAGCCACAAAATATGTGATTGTGGGCTTTTTTCTCCAATGACTGGCCTGAAGTTACAACTTCATACCAGGTCAAACAGGAACTGCCTCAGTTAAAGTAAGGATGCTCCTCACACCCAGGTGTTGCATTCTGGCTTCACTGGGAAGTTCCTCAATGAATTTCTTCACAAAAATATCCTCCCAATCTATGATTTCCATTGTAGGATGGGCCTTCGTGGTTAATTGACACAGATTATCTGCATATAAGGGTTAGTCTCTTTGTACCAGTCCTCTTCCGAGCCTTGAACTTGGCCCAATGGATAATCTGATTGTCCACTGGGTCAAACCAGTAATGCAGCTGTTTCCTAGACCTATTACTGCTCCTGGTCATCGTCTTCAATGAAGTCCAAGGCAGGATCAGATGTTGGACAGCCACCCAATCTTTTCAATGTTTTCTTTTTGCCATTCCCTTAAACACCAGGGGCATAATCTTCTTGGCTGTACTTACAGGGATCTGTGGTACTGGCCAGAGCCTCTACCTTGCAGGTTCTTGATCAGTGCCTGGCTGGAAAGTGCCAACAATGTTGTGGGTGCATAACAATAATCATATTCAGGTACCCTGATACTTGAAGGAGTAATCAATCCAGGGTGATAGGGCAATGACCTGCTTGCAACAACTCATTGTACAGTCTTGCATGGCCCAATGTGCTGCCTCTTGGCTGCTAGAAGCTCACTTTCCCATGGTTCAGAGTCTACCTGTGGTGCCCAATGTCTCACCTGCTGGGGAAACAACTCTGAATGGTGGAGGTCATCCATCAGAAATGCACCACAATCACAGTACAAATTAGTAAAATTATTATGCGTCTAAAACACAGTAATGTGTCTTCAGGTTAATGATTAATAGCGTGATACTCTAAAAGCCTATATCCATATGCTTTCTTGTAAAATTGTACTGAACGTACTTAAACGTAATTAATAAGAGAACTGTAATGCATTTCCAATTTGTTATTGATACAACATTTCTCTGCCTACAGCTTTAACTGTGTTCACATTGAACCCAGTTACATATGTAGTGATGTGCGTTTGATATTAGAACATGTCACGTGTCTGTATTGATGTCACTAGGAGGGAATTCGGCGATTTTACTGAATTATTTTTTTATTTTTCTTCACAGCATTAAAATACCTTTTGTCCGTTAGGATTTTCTGTTGATGCCAAGTTGAACCAGCGAATTCAAGGAAAGACAAGCGTCATTCTCTGATATATCTTTTTCTTGTAAAACTAAAGCTTAACATGCATAAGCGATCAGGTTTGATCTCATAAATAGGTAAAAGTAAAACAATATAATTACTACACTAAAATTTGGCACTTATCTCATGCAACAACTCTAATTATCACAAGCAAAAATGTCACCTAACTAGAAGTTGTCCCATGACCCAGGGACTAGGCCCAATGATAGGCTTCGTAAGTCAGAGAAAAGGAACATGGCAAAGAGCTGTTAAAATAAAAAGCCTTAGTATTGTTAAGAGGCTAATACTAATTAAGTTAGTGAAGCTATCACTTGGTATATGAGTGAGACTGGGTTTGATCCTGAAGCATAAAAAAATGTTTTCCACATGTGTAAAGTTTAAGCAAGTAAAGTTTTGGTCTACCCAAGAGATGAAAAATTGAGCATTTTTGTCCATCTATATAATGGGTCCGATACGTTGTTTTCAGTGGTTTCAGAACGCTTATATGGCTGTTATCGTGACAATGGTTTCTCTGGTGAGTCAGCAGACTTACAATACAAAATTTCGGGGTTCAATTTCTCGCGGTGGACCCAGCAGATAGCCCAGTGTGGTTTTGCTCTGAAACAAGCACCCAGACTCCTGACAGTGTTTTTATAATTGGTTCATTCAGTAAGTGCTTTGTTTATAAGTTGGCTGTGAAACATAAATTTGAGATGTCAAATGTTTAACTGGCTTTCTACTTTGGAATCCTGTTGACGTATCTTACAGTACATTCATGAGTCAACCAGCAAAAGCAATAATGGTTAACAACATGTCATTGTAGGCTGATGTATTTAACAACTTAACTGCTAAAAGCAATTTTCGACATTATAGAGCCTTTGTGCATGGACAAACATTGTTATACAAGAATAATCATTTGGCATTACACCTTGGAATGTTTATCTAAAACCTGTAAGATGATATAAGTGTTTTTTCCACCATTTGGTCAGGTATGAAGAACAAGTTAAGCTATGTGTACATTTCTGATAACCTTTCAGATGTTTAACTCATCTCAACAACAACCTGGATGATTAATGGTTCAGTTTGTTTCTAATTGTCATGTAGAGAACTTTGAAATTATTTTTGTTGGTTTTCTGTAAAGGTTACATTACTGTATAGTATTTGTGGGTTTATTCATGAAGTGGGATAAACTGATTCCACTGATAGTAGCGACTACTGATGTTTTTGCTCGTGTTCTTGCTAGTGGTTGTATACAGCTTTGCCTAGATCTCACTGTGACGATTGGATATCAAGTCAGTGATCTTCTAAACAAATTCAAGAGATCATTAATATTAATAAACATGTAAGAAGATTGGACATGGCCTTGAACCAGACTTATAGTTCATGTGAATAGTCTCAAGTTCGGGATTAGTGCTGATGAAGAAGAAATATATATATATTCAAATTTTCGCAAAATTAAAATCTGAAGAAGAAAATTAACCGAATAAATAAAACAAAAACTTCAAATTTCGTTAACGAATACAAAATCCTCAAAGGTTTCATTGTGAAAATAGTGAAGAGTCTTCCATTACAAATCCTAACATTTTGTTTTACACAATATACATTTTAATTTTAACAGATTAATCACCTGAAGTACTAAACGCTGGGGAGAAAAACACTCAGCCGTAAAAATGACTTTTCAGAATTGATTCACCATAGCAAGTTTACAGGATCAATTTATAATATATTACAACTGAACAGCTACAGCAGTGCAGACAACGTGATTTTAGTTTCAGGCTCCCGTTAATCTTTAATCAGTCACATATGGTAGAACGATACTTGGATAATACGTTTTCACCACTTTCTTTTGGGACATAATTTACAACCAGTGTTCTAATTTTCTAGATAAAACTACTTCGCTTCTGATTGAGACCTATTTTCGTGCCTATATGTCCGGCGGATACTTCAGGTAGGTGCAATTTATTGAAATTAAAACAATGTTTTAAATTATATATTTTTCTCTCAGTGTCTTAATCAAAGTTGTTATTGTTTAATTTAAATTA
Source organism: Limulus polyphemus (assembly GCF_000517525.1). NCBI lineage: Eukaryota > Metazoa > Arthropoda > Merostomata > Xiphosura > Limulidae > Limulus > Limulus polyphemus. Next base: position 49,498 of record NW_013666531.1, on the reverse strand, counting down.
TGTCCTGGTTGTATTTACCAATAGAAATATAGGGGTATCGCATGGAGGTTGTTGAGAAAGTTTTCTGGCTTCACGTGAAAGTTAGAAACCGTTATGCCGTCCTGTCTATGTTGAATATAAAAATGTTCATTGATTCATCTAAAAACTGACGTAACACAAGTTTGTTAGCTACCGTTTTTCTTCCAATATCGGTGTGGTTCTAGATCTTGATAGAAAGGTTACAGTTTCGCAAATAAAAGTAAACCACACTGATGAGGCTCGATCGATGGCATGAAACATAAACAGGAAAATATTCACACAATGAAAGTATTAAACTCCAGATTTCCACCTTTTCATCGTGCAAGCCCCTTTTCCCACAAACCAAGTGGCATTTTTTTAGTAATATCTGTAAAAACAATCCCTAAAATTTATGAGTTCTCTTACATTTCTCAATTTGGGGCTTGTGTTATGAAAATTTTTCAATTTGGAGCTTGTATTATGAAAAGACCATTTACTATCTTTCGCTTGTTTGTGTTATCCCTTTTTATTCCAGTAATACAAACATGAGAACATTATTTTCCATACCATCATTCCTACAGTATGACTCGCACCTAGAAACTCCCGAATTGGATTGGGGAAGAGGTCAAAGGCCAAGAATTATTCATTAAAAAAATCAGTAAGTGGTTATAGTTTGTGATTGTAGAAAAACAAAAAACATTTGACATTTTTATCGTACGTCTTTGTAATTACGTATTATATAAAAAGATTCGAATATTTTTCTCAAACATCATATTCCTATTTTCTACCATAAATACCACATAGGGTCGCGGGTTCGAATTCCCTCATCGAACATGCTCGTTGTTTCAACTGTGTGGACGTTATAAGTTGTGGTTAATCCCACTTTTTGTTGGCAAAGATTGGCCCAACAGTTGGCGGTTGGTGTTATTGACTAACTGCCTTCCTTTGTCTATCACTCCTAAATTAGGGACGGTTAGCGCGAAATTCAAAAAACAAATAAACAAACAATAAACCTTATACGGATATTTAAAATGGTATCTTTAAACTCGTCACAACACTTGCAGCTTCATTCATATGTCTTAATAGCGTTTGCAAAATATGCTATAGTAAGTAGTTCGTGATTTCCACCAATCACAATGTAATAGTTTTAAATAGATCTAACAGCATATTTTATTCTGAACCATACCACGTTTCGAGCTTTTAAAGTATTGTGTTCGAGGATTTAAAACAGCTGTTTTCGAAGAAGTAACAAAACACATATCTATTTATATTCAAGAAGAAAATAGCGCGATGGCACAGCCATAGATTCACATGCTCAAGCTACAGTAATGAAGGAAAACATAGATGGCAGCATAAGATGGGAAGAGTCGTCTTTCAGTCAGACAAAAAAAGTTCCAAAAATATCAAACATACCACACCACGAGGAAAATATCGTTATAGATGGCAGCACAGATCAGAAAAAAATTTTCCGAAAATGTGCAACAGTTTGAGCACTGAGTAAAATGGCATATTGTTGTGAATAAAAATTTTTGGCAAGTCATTTTTCTTGTTATACAATGTAAGCAGTTAAAATATCTTGAATTGTATTTAACTAAGCTCGGCATACATGATGACTATGATGCATTACTAGTGATGGACACAAATTACTTTATTCTTTAGTTAAACCAACTACCAATACATTACTTTTTGTTACCGCGATTAATTTTAAAAAGTTTTCAAAAAGGTAGTTTAACTAAATTACTTAACTACTTTTGCAACTATTCTTATATTCATCCTGAAAACAAATTTATGGAAGGCCCATTTATTGAAAGTGGAGATATTTATACAACACTGCGAATAAGCAAAACCTTCAGGCCAGTTGGTTGAAGAATGCGTGGACCTTACACGATTCGTCAAATCGCGAACATTAAAATATTTGAAGCCAAAAATTGTAAATGTTGCTCTTTTCTGTTGGCCTCCACTTTCTTTTCCACCCATATTTCAATAAAATGGGCTTGATGATTAAGGCACTTGACTTATAACGTACGGGACTCGGGATGGAATCTCGGTGCCAAACAAGTTCTTTCAGCCGTGGAATTCTTATAATGTAGCTAAAAAGTTGGCTATTGGTGCTGCCAGCCAATTGCCTTACCCATGGCCGGCAGCTAAAAAAGTAGGGATTGCTGCAGATAACCTCAGAAGCATTGTCATAAAGAAGATGAACAAAATAACAACGCATAAAATGTATTGAATGATATCAAGTCACTCTACATTAAACTTCAAATAATAATTTTTCACCAGTACGTAAGATATTCCACCCTTAAGTTAAGCAAACTAAAATAAATATATATTCGATAAGAAATACATAAGATATTCCACCCGTAAGTTAAGCAAACTGAAATAACTATATATTCAATAAGACATACGTAAGATATTCCACCTGTAAGTTAAGCAAACTAAAATAACTATATATTCAATAAGAAATACGTAAGATATTCCACCTGTAAGTTAAGCAAACTAAAATAACTATATATTCAATAAGAAATAAGTAATATATTCCACCCGTAAGTTAAGCAAACTAAAATAACTATATATTTAATAAGAAATACGTTAGATATTCCACCCGTAAGTTAAGCAAACTAAAATAACTATATATTCAATAAGAAATACGTTGATATTCCACCCGTAAGTTAAGCAAACTAAAATAACTATATATTCAATAAGAAATACGTAAGATATTCCACCTGTAAGTTAAGCAAACTAAACTAACTAGATATTCAATAAGAAATATTTACAAAATGTATCTAAACTTGATTTGACTGAATCAACGAAGAATACTATACAACAAAAATGTATAAAATAAAACATTTTATACTTTATTTTATTTGTAGAAGCTTAAGTCAAGATCTACACTGAAACAGAAGACTTTCCGCTGATCTAAATAAGCCTTATAAGAATATAATAATTAAGCTCTGACATGGCTAATTCTAATAGAGTATATTGTCATCTATAACATTAAGACAAGCCTAAATTCATTCTTTAAGAACACTAATCAAGAAAAGATCTATAAATACCAAAAATGAATGATCCTAGCAGTGTATGAACGGCACAAGAACAAAGTAAGCTAAGTTCAAGAGGGCAAATCTGCATGCTTTAAGTGAACATGTGTGTGATATTCTCAGGTAAAACTGCCTTACCCCAAGAATGAATAAAATAAGCCCACTATATAACAGAAGATTTGACCAGAAAAACATTATGAAGTAATTCTTAATAACACAGACCATGGTATGATTATTATTTCAATACAAATGACAATCGTTTTTTACTGAAAAGCTGTACAATTTGATCGGTTTGATTATTTTAAAGTGCAAAGCTACACAATGTGCTATCTATGCTCTGATCACCACGGGTATTGAAACTTGATTTTTAGCATCGTAAGCCTGAAGAATTGCTACCGGGAATGTACAGTTTGAAAATATGCAATGTCTAGATGTTCTGAAATCTCTATCAGATCTGTTCCAGTTTGAGAAAGCATTACGTTATATATACAAGATACATCTCTCTTATGGTAGTCCTCTAAGTTTAAGCTCTATCAGCCTCTAAAAGGTTGCAGGTGCATTATACAAGGGATCTCTTGTCCGGAAAGCAATCATGGGTCTGCTTTATTTGTCCGATTTGACTTTCCAGTATCCAGAATCTATAATCAACATCAAGTGCCTTACAGAAGGTCCAGATATCCATCTGCCCATAACAGAAGAAAGTATTGATGTTACATTAATGTTAGTTCACCTAAACCCCCACAGAACCTTAGCCTTCAAGTGCTTTATAAAGGTTGTTTATTTCATCCTTAAATATTCATTTGATTTCAGTACTGGCTACATCGCCAGTGCTTCAAAAAACCTGTATGGTGGTTGTTTTATTGGATTTGAGCCACTTGTGTCTGCATAATTGCAGTCATCTGGTCTCACAAACACATTAGTAAATTCATCTAGTAATTTACTGTATTCCTGTCACTGTTTTGAGTCCAGGTACTCTGGTGGATGTTCGTTTTTTCTCA
>NW_013666531.1:38665-44834 GCF_000517525.1 Limulus polyphemus | reverse complement strand
CTTCTCATGTCGGTGGCCCCTTCCCTGCCTGAGCTTCATTAGCTTCAAAGGACCAGATATTGACAGCCATGGCTTGCACCTGATCCTCTTGCAACTGAGGTTGGGCATAATTTTGCATTCTTCCTATTTTGTCCGTGTTCAATGTATGAGTGATATTTATTGAAATTCTCTACCATTTCATAATCAAAGCATGTGCCCTATTCCTACTATTCAAACCTATATCTTGGGAGAGGTACTTCCTGCTGCTGTGGTACAGTCATCATGGGGCACTTGATACTTGTAACAACTCATTAGTGTCCACTGTGGTGGATTTAAAACAGTTGGAGGAAAAGGCTTGGGTTGGGTTTGAGTCTTTCAAGATGATGTCATTTCAAAAGATTATCTGACTGAGGTGGTGCCACTGCAACTACAACTGTAGGCACCATCCTTTCCTGCAAAAGGCTTGATCTGATGACATTAAATCTAGTCACCACAATAATGGCCTCTGTTAGGGTATAAATTCTCTGACACAAATACCGCGCAACATGGTTTCACTTTGTACTCTCTACAAACTTATCAATGGGGATAACCTTTTGGTATGTAGCTATCAATATCGGAAATATCTTCCCCTGTAAGTGGTGCAAATAATATACTAGGGTCCTCATTTTTTTAGCTTTGATCTCAGTCCAATAGATAGCTCTCTATTGGATTGAAACGTTGGCTAAATTTAACTACAACTACATCCCATTCACTGAGCTTCTTCTTCTTCAAAGGCTGTGTTGAAGCCGACAGCATAAATGTTGAACCAGCCTCACTAGCTTTCTATCACGAAAAATAATATAAACCAAACTGTTCATGCCTAAGTATTTAGTTTGGTTTTTGTTTTGAATTTTGCGCAAAGCTACACGAGGGCTATCTGCTCTAGCCGTCCCTAATTTAGCATTGAAAGACTAGAGGGAAGGAGCTAATCATCATACCCACTTTCAACTCTTGAGCTATCCTTTTAACAACAAATAGTTGGATTGACCGTCACATTATAACGCCCCCACGGCTGAAATTCGAGCATGTTTGTTGGGACGGGAATTCAAGCTCGTTTGTTACAAAGGATAGGAAATCGTGCTTCTATTTTTTTACATAATAAACATTAAAAGTGCAATAAAAATACATAAAGTTACCAATACTGAAAAGAAGGACATACTATTTTCAAGAATTTTAACAACAGTGGTTACATAGTTCATTCTAATGCTGAGGGATATACAACATTGGTAGTAAATTGTGGATGATGTGACAAACATTGTTCATACAGTAGTGGGTTCCCATATGCAGCTGGTAATTTCTGGCTCCGTCGATTTGATTGTTTTCCTTACCCTCGTTCTGAATGGCAATTTGGGGAGGAGGTCGAGTTTCATCATTTATTCCCATCTCTCATCTTTTGTAACTTCACTTCTTGTGGAGGACAGTTGTCAACCTTCCTCTTATTATCGTCACCGGACATGCTCGCCCTTTCAGCCATAGGGCCGTTATAATGTGACGGTTAATCCCACTATTCGTTGGTAAAAGAATAGCCCAAAAGTTGGTGGCATTGACTAGTTGCCTTCCCTCTAGTCTATCACTGGTAAATTAGGGATGGCTAGTGCAGATAGCTCTCGAGGAACTTTTCGCGGAATACAAACCAAACCATATGAGTTCATGTACAGAAATTACTTGAAAATAAACTAGTCAAGAAGATTTTATCCCATTTCCATTCAAATAAGTCAGGTAATAGGTCCCAAAAAATATAAGTGATAAGTGGTAACAAGAGGCACAAACATCCAGCCCACTTACAAGTCGACATTTGCAAAGAAGACACCAACAGACAAAAAGAAAAAGACATTAGGCACTGTTTATTTTAAGGATACTCCAGTCTTATCTCAGCAACTCTGGTGAAGAATCATTTAAAGAGGTAACTTTATGTCACTGTGAGAATAATGGCCTAAAATTTTAAAATCAGAGAATAGGTTTAACGCAAAACGACATGCTATCTGGTCTTGTCTTGGAGCTGAAGAAAATTGGGGTGAGCTCACATATATCCATCTAAACATCTCACAACCATTCTTTGCTTTTTTATGTCAAAATAGGGAACGTCTTGGCATAATTTTTACTAATATGTATGTTTTCGTATCGTATGATCATAAATATTACAATAAAAGAAATGTTAATATTGTCTTTAATTTTTTTTTATTTTGTGCATTTCTTGACATTTGCCAATAACTTAGTTATAAATACGTTTAAAGTATACGAATCCCTAAAATAGACACATTCTGTAGATTCTACTTTAGAATACACCTGAGATGGTAGAAATACAGCTAGTGATGTAAAAGGAAAAGAAATGCAGGATACCTCGGATAGAAGAAAGCCTACATATGATAAGCGTATATTAAAGAAGAGGTTATGAAATATTTTTCTTCATTATCCAGCAATCTGTACGACTTAATTGTTAAGATTTTTATGTTTAGTTTGATTTACATATTATCCTCTACTCTACCATAAGGCTGTCAGTGTTTGTTTTTATTATAACAAAAATTTTCATTGCTTAAAACAGATAAATTTAAAAGACGAATAATGTGTGCTTGTGATAAACATATCACGCTTGTTTTAACAATACATGCTTGCTATATATGTTAGGTTGTCCAGTTTACTAAAAAAAATATATAAAAATAGCATTAAGAGACAGAAGTAAACCTATTAAAATATTTCCAATGACATCTCATATATGTTTCGATGTACCATTTATTTCCTAGAATTTTATAGAATTTTTACATTTGTTGCGTATTGAGTCATATATTGGGTGAGTCAAAAGTCCTGATTCTCCCTATTGTTGTAAAGTCGGTGTGGAATATCGAAAATCTGTTGACGTGGGATGTTTAGTCATATGGGAATCATTTGTTACCTGACATGCTGTTTTGATATAAAGATTAAATCAAGATCAATCAAATACTATATCTGAAACTACCAGAATGAGATCAAACTTATCAATACAAAGGTTGTAGCGCACAATGATGTTACCCCTGAAACTACCAGAATGAGATAAAACGTATCAATACAAATGTTGTAGCGCACAACGATGTTACCTCTGAAACTACCAGAATGAGATCAAACGTATCAATACAAAGGTTGTAGCGCACAACGATATTATCCCTGAAACTACCAGAATGAGATCAAACGTATCAATACAAATGTTGTAGCGCACAACGATATTACCCCTGAAACTACCAGAATGAGATCAAACGTATCAATACAAATGTTGTAGCGCACAACGATGTTACCCCTAAAACGTTGTTTTCTTTTTATAGCTTTCGCATAAATTTGCATGCATTTTTAAATCGAAAATATTCACACTAATATAAGGTGAGTTACAAAATTATGCAAGTTTATGCATTTAGATGATCTTGATATCACTTCAGGCATCTGTTATAGACATTCACTAAATTATCAGACGAACTGTACAATATCTATTATGTTCTCAACAGCTTGAACTAAGTTCTTAAACTACTTTATATAAACAAGCTTATCTGGATCAATACTGTTTGTTCAGGCTGCTGTATTTCTTATTCCAATACATAAAAAACACATTGTCAACATTCCTATAGCACTTTGGATAGAATAAGTTCAGCCCATGGTAACATACACACCAATTCCTTTAATAAAATAATCTACAAATTCATGTTGACAACTTAAAATAAATGTGCTTAAATATAAATCATTCTATCTTACTTGAATCCATTTTCTCGGGGTGGGGTTATCGGTATCCTCCCTGTGTGCCTTGAAGGTACAGGATCATGCATTCCATCAGAGTCTCTAGACTATCAGGTGGAAGAAAACATAATGAAGATAAAGAAGAGGACACTTTCACCACATCCACTAATTCCTGCACAGCTTCCGTACTGAACTTCTGTAAAGAAGAAGATTTCAGTTTTATAATATCCATTTTTCATTTGAAAGCTAACATTTTCCTTTCCAGAACACCTATTTCAGATAGAATCTGACCTCTCGACACAACTAATACCTAGTGTTAAACCACTGTTAAAATGATTAAAGTCTCCTTTTATAGAAAACTGGATGGGGTAATTTTTAAACAACCTAGTTATATTTTGAGCGAGATTGAAAAGAATCTCTTACCTCTTGATTTAAAATTTAAAAACAAGTTAAAGTTTAAAAATTATTTTTTATAGGTACAGTGTAAACATTATAACTCAAGTTAAAATAAGTGTTAACTTCTTTTAATAATTCTAATCACCAATTTTGAAATGTAACTAAAAAAGAATTCTCATCACTAAAAATAAGGCTTAATAAAATAATAACAGACAATCCTAAATTTGGCAGAGGAAATAATGTAGTTATTTAGATGAAATAGAAAGTTGACAACATCCCGAGTGATTCAACCAAAAAAGCATGACTAAGATCCTATTAATACCGAGAAAAAAGATTAAGATTAGCTTTGGTCAATACTCAAAAATTAGACAACTAGAAAGTCATCCAGGAATTTTTAATTTCACTTTAAAAGACATACATTTTGATAAAGATGGATATCTATTGAGAGATATAGTTTTAAATGCTGGAAGTTCTAATCGTGCTTTAACAGGTTATATAGTTGGTTGTTTCAAGAACTAATAAGTAAACATTAAAAGATAATTTTAAATTTTCTAGTAAAATACACACATTTTTGTTCAATGGTAATCGTTATCATCATACTGATGGTATAGCTATGGATTCAGATTGGTTCTTTGTCCAGCTAAACTTTTATCAAGTGAAACAATGGTTAGAGGACTGTTTAAAGTGTCTTAAGTGAAACAATGGTTAGAGGACTGTTTAAAGTGTCTTAAGTGAAACAATGGTTAGAGGACTGTTTAAAGTGTCTTAAGTGAAACAATGGTTAGAGGACTGTTTAAAGTGTCTTAAGTGAAACAATGGTTAGATGACTGTTTAATTTATTATGCATTGTTATACTGATTCATACATACTACTATAAGTCTATCTGTTTACCTAGAAACAATTTTTGAAGTGCAAGTTACAGTTTAAAAAAACATACAGTTACTGTGACAAAATGTTGATCCGGCTCTGTCGGACTTGCTCCGGTGCACATGACTCAGTAGAAAACATAAAGCCGACAGCATACTAGTCAACAGATACAATGATTACCAGCTTTGTGTTTCGGTTGTATGTGAACTAAAATACATCTCAACCTATAAAGTGATTATTATTTTTCTTTTTTAATTTACTAATGCATATCATGGCATGCACATCATGCGATTAAAGATATACCATCAAATTCCTGATTTTTCCAATTGTTATGAAGTAGGTATGGAAAATCTGCTAACTTTCGGCGTCCAGGCATATTGAGAGTCGTTTGTTAACATTAGTCTCCAGCATGGTTACCGTAAACTTTAGCTGTCATCACGAACACTGTAAACATTAGTCCTGGAGATGGTGTACAAAAGTGTTCACGTAAACATTAGTCTCCAGTTTGTACACCATCGTGAACACTGTAAACATTAGTCTCCAGTTTGTACACCATCGTGAGCACTGTAAACATTAGTCTCCAGTTTGTACACCATCGTGAGCACTGTAAACATTAGTCTCCAGTTTGTACACCATCGTGAATACTGTAAACAGCTAATTTTTGTGAGGTACTTCAAAACAAACTTTTTGTTACCAGTAGCAAATATTTGTTATATTCTCCATGCTTACAAAAATTCAAGATTTCCTGATGTGATTTAAAAAGAAAAATTAATGCTTGGAGACTGCTTGAATGGTTAATGAAGAAAAACTTTAAGTTTAACATAACAGCAAATGTTCAAAGTTTTGACAAGGTATTTGTCGTCGTCATTGTTTGTACTTTTATTTTGATGGATCCTACTGAGTGATGTACAAGAAGCTACTGGAAAATAATTGATTATCATAATGTGGATTTCTCTTATAATTGTCGAGCATGTTGCTAGTTTTTGTAAATAACTTTTACCAATTTTTACAACTGGATTATCAGCCAGTATAAAGAAATACCAGTACCCTCGATGGTCACTGGCTAAACACTAGAACCAACTGGCTTTTTGCCAGCTAGCTGCTGCTAATGTCCAGCTCCATTAATGGTGAATGTTTAACCCGTTTTAATTTACAGTTGATGGAAATAATGGCTGGAGACGGCTTAAATGGG
>NW_013666531.1:33386-37665 GCF_000517525.1 Limulus polyphemus | reverse complement strand
GCTTATATTTATGGTGACTATAAGTGACAATGAGCACCTATTTTTGTGAATCATGAAAAAGTGGTTGCAAATGATTAATACTTTTAATAAATTATAGTTCAATCAGCACAAAATTCAATCTCAAAGCACCTATTTTTTCAAAATTTTCCTGGGGCATGATGACCCCAGACTCCCCCCCCCCCCTAGCACTGGCATGCTTTTCACACTATTCTGAGTTACCTCACCAATGCAAAATTGCTTCCTTCACCCCTGTAAGTAAAGAGGCAGATTTAAATAAATGCATTAAAAATCATTTCAAAACTATCAAGAAGGTAACCACGAACTACCATGATGAAACCATAGTATAAGGTCTAAGTATGTTATTTTGCATAGGGGTCACCTCCTCCACGTGTTTGATAGTCCTAGGTGGGGCCATTAACTGCAAAAAAAAAATGTATTTTTGCAGAGTTTGTTCTACGTAGATCTGCACAGCTCTTGTAGGTTATTGGCTGGTTTCATAAGTAGCAGCCAATTGTGTGTGTGTGCAAGAGCTGTGCACAAAACGCTCTGGAAAAACCCACCTATATTGTTTAGTTAGTTTGTTTTTTTATTCTTAGTTTATCCTCTTTCTAGTGTTTTTCTCTTGTACAATGTTATGACACTCATTTCAGTCAAAACTTCATGAATACAGATACTCCCAAAATGTTTAAACCGAGGTTGAGGTATTATTTCAATTACGTAATGGTAAAATAACCACTGCTGTGCTAAAAACCCGATGTAAGAAATGCGTGACGACGTATACACACAACATTTCAACATTTTCGTTTTGCAATAACGTTTCTCCTTTTCAAATTGCTTAGGTGGAATCTGGATACTGGCATAACAGACTTCATTCCCTTATCTTTATTTGGATTCCACCATCAAAAATCATTTATTCATTCATTCACCTCTTTACGCGAGTGTGTGTAGATTTTGTTGTAATTCTTCTTTTGTTTTGCAACTTGAGTCCTTTTGTTTTCTGACCCACGTGTACATTTTTGTTTGTTTGTTTACTTCCTGATCCTCTCACTACCAAATCATTCAGTTAGTGAGAAGGGGGGAGGCGGATCTACAACTGTCGCAGCTGTCAGGAACGACCTGCGACTGAAAGTTTGTTTGTTTGTTTGTTTTTGAATTTCGCGCAAAGCTACACGAGGGCTATCTGCGCTAGCCGTCCCTAATTTAGCAGTGTAAGACTAGAGGGAAGGCAGCTAGTCATCACCACCCACCGCCAACTCTTGGGCTACTCTTTTACCAACGAATAGTGGGATTGACCGTCACATTATAACGCCACCACGGCTGAAAGAGCGAGAATGTTTGGTGTGACAGGGATTCGAACCCGCGACCCTCAGATTGCGAGTCGAGTGCCTTAACCACCTGGCCATGCCGGGCCCTCGACTGAAAGAGACTCCTCACAGCACACGTCATCTTTCCTTACAGTACGTCATACTTAGTTAGTTAATATTCAAGGGAGTCCCTTATTTCAGGTACTGTATTTCGACAGACTGAATAACCCAACAGACGTACATATAAACACACAAATTGACGGTGAATACAACCTATAAAATAGAGTGAATTGTTGACATTTAACACACCTATGTCAGTGTAGCTGTATTTGAAAAGTTTGTTTTAGTTTATTTTTTTTTTACAGATCAATACAATACCAGTCACAAACCATTTTAGGCATTCGAGTTTATTGAATATTATTGCATTACAGTAAGTAATGCATAATTTTACATGTTCTTATTTTTTTACCATCACTGTAATACCGTTACCAGGTTAAAGTTACTATTGTAACATTCTGTAGATAGATTGCATATTTTGTTTATAAATATGAAATGTGTGGCGATACAGTGAAGCCGTGATACGATTATATCGGTACATCGTCCGATACGATAGGATTTATGTATATTTACCAAATTTGACAAGCTATCAGTAAACATTATAAATCTTTTGTACAGAAAAAAATCTGAATTTCTAATAAAGTATTTTTGGAAAAATTAATAATTCAATAAATGAAGATGAGTATTGAGTACTACATGTTGTCTTCATTTATTTTATCAAAAACATTACACACAAAGTAACATAACAAATTAACAATAAAAAAATAGATAGACAGATATTAACTTTTTTTATTTTACTTCTCTTGCCAGCTGCCATTTAGTTGATCAAACCTGAGAAATTGAAAAAGCACTGTAAAGTGTGAAGTATTTAAATAAGACAATGTTAGTAATATAGATAATAAATTACAGACAAGACTGTCAAACTTTGTAACAAACCATTGGTAAAACTTCTGTATCTAGACACGTATTGTATCGACTACTATGATGAGACACTCACCCCTAATAAATATTGTCCCTATTGATGTCTATGTAAGAATAACGGTAAAAATCTGAATATTTCCAAGCTTCATAATTTTCATGATACATTCGTGCACTGAAAACGATATGTCGTTATATTCCGTTACCGAAGTTCACATCGCTGTTAAATGTATTCATGAACTATAAATGGTTTGTTGTTTATATGTGATGAAATGTGAGGTATTCGACAATTAATGGGTATAATCTATGAAGACTGGTACATGATAACATACACCGCCAACCGACAGAATGAAAGGTAGAGGGAAGAGATATCCCACTCTATCAGTAGTGGAATATTTTGTCAGTTTGACAGAAAATAAATCACAAATGAGCTGATAAACACCTTGAGTTACACCTTGAACCTTATTACTACTGGTGGTTTTGCAGATATTGATAAAGCAAGCACCGTACCTGATTCTCTAAAAGTAAAGTACGAAGATACAAGGATAATTCTGCAAACAGTCAATGCCTTAAGTACGGACTTCAACAAAACTATAATCTGTTGTAGACATACTAATGTATTAGTGTAACTACTTCACTTTATTGATAGGTTAGATACAGATTAAGTGTGGTTAGATGCAGATTAAGTGTGGTTAGATGCAGATTAAGTGTGGCTAGATGCAAGTTAAGTGTGGTTAGATGCAGGAATGAAACACAGATCGTGTTACATCTCAACAAACGTCAGAAAATGTTTGTCGGGGCCTACATACCTGTTTATCATGCCATCACAGGTTGTAACACCACCAACCAGTTTGCTAGTATATACATGCATATAAACATAAATGTTTTTTTTTTGTTTTTGTTTGTAATTAAGCACAAAACTACACAATGGGCTATCTGTGCTCTGCCCACCAGGGGTATTGATATGTCGATCGTACCCCCCCCCAATGGCTCAACGGTATGTTTGCGGACTTACAACGCTAAAAACCGGGTTTCGATACTTGTTGTAGGTATAGCACAGATAGCCCTTTGTGTAGCTTTGTGCTTAACTATAAACTAACAAACAAACTAATTTATTTCGATCGTATGCACAAATAACCATTCCACATGCATCCAAACACTCATGGGAAGTGACCATTACCTGTCAGGCCTGGCATAGCGTAATGATTAGGGCGCTCGACTCGCAATCTGTGGGTCGCTAGTGCGAAACCAGTCACGGAACATGCTCCCCCTTTCAGCCGTGGAGGCGTTATAACGAGGCAGTCAATCTCACTTTTCGTTGGTAAAGAGTAGCTCAAGAGTTGGCTGTGGGTGCTATTGACTAACTGCCTTCCCTCTAGTCTATCACTACTAAATTAGGAACGGCTAGCGCAAATAGCCCTCGTGTAGCTTTGCGCGACATATAAACAAAGAAACCATCTCCTGTCAAGTGATCCTGATTAGCCTAAGTGGACTATTGACAAGAAGAAGAGAAGTGTATAGTGTTTAAGATACAACTATGATCTCCATAGTGTAAAGAATTTTTGTACATATGTTTAACTTGTTTTGAATATATTATTTTAAAACAAGTGGAGTGTGTGCTGTTCGTTTATTGTTCGAAGTTATTGACAACAAGTTACAGACACCTACTGTTGAAGAATCCTTGGCCCACACCCATATATATATACTTAAAGTTCTGACAGGTAACTTTAAACATAGGAAATGTGTTTTTGTTTTACAGCATCTGTATAATTAAAAGAATAACGTGTGTGCGTGCGTGGGACGGTGGGATCCTTTTGAAACTTCTTTAAACTATGCAAAAATGATATTAGGAGTAAGGTTTGTTTGTTTGTTTTTTTAATTTCTCACAAAGCTACACGAGGGCTATCTGCGCTAGTCGTCCCTAATTTAGCAGTGTAAGACTAGAGGGAAGGCAGCTAGTCATCACCACCCACCGCCAACTCTTGGCTACTCTTTACCAA
>NW_013666531.1:15105-32444 GCF_000517525.1 Limulus polyphemus | reverse complement strand
GCATGTTCGGTGTGACGGGGATTCGAACCCGCGACCCTCAGATTGGGAGTCGAGCGCCTTAACCACTTGGCCATGCCGGGCCTAGGAGTAAGGAAGGATGGACAACACCACCATATGCGTTAGTGAGGGGTAGATATAAACAATACTTGGGGAATGGATCTGCCGTCCCTCAGAACCCCATCTCAGACAGCAGTGTTTATGTGTTAAAATTTTGTATATGAATATATTCTTTTGTTTATAAACAGTTAAAGTTCCGGTACCGTCAGACTGTTGAGTAGGGATCTGGGAGTATAATCATTACTCCTGATACACAGGTTTTGAAAAAGTTGTCAGATCTGGTGTTTCTTATTAGATTAGTCGATCGATTTTCATTTCTGATCAGACCATTCGGCTCAAAATGACTTTTGTACTAAAGGTGTTTGGTTTAACCTCGCAGTCATTGAGACTCCCCGCGCGACCATCAGATTTGTTCAGAACTCTACGTACTCTACTCATACTTGAGTAATCTAGGCAGATCACTTAAGTGTAAGGCAGCAGAATTGATCCTGGTTGTTTAACATTTTATAAACTCTGTATAGACGAAAGAAACAGAGTATGCAATATTGTTCTGAATTTTAAACAAAAATAATCCAGTCTCGGCATGTATATGAATTACAAACATGTTATAAGTTTTCATTTAATCACTAAGAAATATTTACGTATTTCAAATCAAATTCCGTAAGAGATATCGTTAGTATGGATAGGATTAGTTTTTCTAATTCCATAGTATACGTCTGTTACTCGAAGGTTTTAAGCTTGTATTGCGGAATGGAGTATCGAAAGCCTCAAGCCTAAAAAGTCTTACATATACGGATAATATTCTAATAACTGACCTACCTAAAAGATCACTATTATAACAAACACTATGCACTTTCAATAGCATCACAACATATTTCGATTTATATTTTCACGAAAGGCAGTTCAACGTTGCTCAAGCAGTAGAACTATTCTGCATAAGAAAATTAAGTCTTTTCTGTTCATTTTGCCCTTGATGGTTCAGAGATAAGTTTGAAGGCTTATAACGTTAAAAATCGGTTTCGATATCTACTGTGAACAGAGCACAGACAGCCCATTATGTTGCTTTATGTTTAAGAACAAACAAACAAACTGTTCATTTGAAAATCAATATATGAAGATATTTACATTTGTGTTGCCCCTGTTTGAGCTTATTCTTAATTTTATTTTTATTTGTTATCTAGTGGTTAAAGGGGAGTCGGTCCCAACTTCCGCAGCTAAAGAAGTTGCTAAGAAGAGCCACTTTAACTTTAAGAAAGAACAATTGGCCAAGGTGCGCTGAAACAATCTTTTAGGACAATCGAAAATTTGTAGAAGTACAATGAACATCATACGATTATATTCGAAAATTAGTGGAATTGGGGTGTTGAATATATTAGTGTACTGGTTCTGATATCCAATAATGAGCTACCTCTGGTGAAGTGATATCTACAACCATGTCAAGTTTTGGTAGACAAAAACAGTGGTAACTGCAATTGCTTGCAAGTCCAGGAAGCACAAAGGCTCCAGATTTCCAATTTAACCACTTAATTTTACGTTAGTAAAATCACTATTTAATTCTTCATAAAAGTGATGAGTAACGATAATGATAAAACGCCGTCTTAGAACTAGTGATGACATAACGTTTTGTATGACGTTAGTCACTTTTGCTTACTAAGTGATGTTGAGTAATAGTTATATCACTAGCAAAAGCCTTGGAGTGCAATGTAGTAACTGAACATTAACAATTAGATGTTCGTCGCTATTCCCTTCTTTTGATTTTATCGAAGTGCAAAAGTAAAGAAGCCGAGGGTGTAGTATCTTCTCAAAGAATAATTTTCAGCGAATAATGATCATTTAATTTGAGCAAAAAGATATTGAAATGCAAATAATTCAGAATGTAAATATGTACACAATAATTTTTCATTAGTTTTAGAAAAATATTTTAAATGTTGACCAATTTTATTTGTCATATAAGAAAGAGTACTGCAATAGCTCTCCACCTTTTCTTATTGCTTTCTGTAACACACGAGGCTTGTTCTACTCGCGTAAACAGCATGGCGGTGTGGACTGAATCTCTTGGTGAACATTCGGAAATTGCTATTGTTACGTCAGTAATATCGTCTATGATACTTGTAATCGTTTTTCTTCTTCGTCGCCACGATGAAGATATTTCTCGTATTCAAGGTATGATATATTTTTTTACTGAATTCAGTAAGAATTCTATTATAATAAGAATAATAATAATATTAAGAATAAGAATCTTGATTGGGGAAGAAATATATTATAAAAATATAATCTATAAAGTTAAGCTTACTCTAACCATTCTATCATATTTTTACAGTTTCAACTTACAAGTTACACCGGTGTAGCCGTAAAATTTAGAGATTTTATATTATTGTTTTACCTTCAAAGTTGTCATTACATTTTTTCCTTTCTTTTCATAAACATAAAATAATTGTTACTAATGTTAGCCTACAAAATGAATGTTTTGAAAAAATGTGCATACAAGATAATACTGAAAAATATCGTTTTCTTAGTGAATTTTACAAAATCAGTAGCAAATTGTTGATACTTTTAATTTCATTCTTGTAATATATTAAGTACGTAAAACTAAAATTTAATGTTTGATTAAATTTATTAATGTGGGTAATGTAGCATTGAACTTAGCAGAGTGAAGTAAAAAAGTCCCAAGTTCTATGTCACACGTGATTTCTTTTGGAGTTGATACTTATTCTTATTAGTAGCTTATCGACCAAACAATCCGATCATTTATTATTTGAATATATATCGGAGATATAGTTTAACTTTAAGTTCTAGAAGTAAAGCACGTTCTCTTTTGTTTAACGCTGGCTTGTATTTGTAAAACTTAAATGCTGCAGGAGGTCTCAACGGAGATACAAAGAACATCGGAATTTAGAAACCCTGTATCCCAATAGCATCGGCAAACACATTTTGGAATTAAGTCATCCAAAGGGCATTTCCAAATTATTTTACAACACAAGCCAACAAAGAAAGTTACCTACACATGTTGGAAATCATCGTCATTCGTTTTTGAAAACCAGCGCTTAATAACAGAGAATAGGATTAGCCTCTCAAACGTTAAAACAACCGAAGGCGAACAAACGTTAAACGCAGACGTATCAAAATAAAGTACATAACTTGTACTTTTTTTATCATGTTAAAACTCGCCATAAAATAATATATTGTTACAATACATTCACCAATTTAAATTTATACAATGTAGCCTACGTATATAACCTTTGCATAGGCCTGAGCTAAATAAATTATGATAGCTGAGTAGTAGTAGTAGTAGTACATCACGCCGATTCGGAATTCCGGTTACATCATTGTTGAAATTCTGAGAAGCGATATTACTAGTGTTAGAGGGAAATAACGTCAGTGAATCATTTTATGATGCAAGGATTTAGAACATTTCAAATCTTTTAAACACTGTTACCACAGAAAGAGTAACTTGCTTGTAGTTGTAGTTATGACTTATATAAGTTCAGTTAAATTCAGACAACGATATATCTTACCCAGCTAAACAAAGGAACACGTTAGTAATACAGTAACGCCTGATCAAAATGAACAGTGTAGTACCAGTAGTACGTTATATATAAGGTAGGTTAGGAAATAATGTACTTCTGTATTATTTCTGCACTATGAATTTTGTGCAAACTCTAATGTAACATGAAATTGGTAGAGAAAGGTAAGTACATAAATGTAACAAATTAGGTATTATGTTTATTGTTATTCATAATGATGACAGTATTCAAAGTGTTTGAGTATGGAATTGATCATGTGTATGTAAACAAATTACTGTAAGTGTAACTTGTTAGAGTCACTTAACATAATTAGCAATGATGTAGTGCTAAATTTAGGAAAGAAAGGTCACCATGATTTCACTCTCTTACCCTCCTCCAATGGAAGAGCTCATTATCATTTTGTAATATGGCATTCATGTTTACTAATTAATTACAAATTCAGGAAATCATTGATTGTGGTATATTATTGTAAAGCAGCAGTATCTGCAAAGTCAGAGAGGTTCCAGTTAATGATAAAAACTTTATTTATATAAAGTGTTTCATATTAGAGACATAATTACAATCCCACTGATCCACATTTAAATGTACAAGAAAGCAACACAGGAAATTATCTACATTTGAAATACGAGAGCAGTACTTTCCCTGCACATGAAGTATAGATCAATACTCCTTTGCAAACCCACAGGATTACACCCCTGATAATTAGTTAAGAATTATTGAGTTGTTGCAGTTTAAAATTTACTTGGCTATAGGTATGTACATTGACCAGTTATGTTAAATTAGTTATGGTTCAATGAAAAATTAATCAAACTGATTGTGGAAAATTTGAAGTATTGGTAATATGAATAATATAGAAGCTTGAATACAAAAACAAAATGTAATCAACATTTTGGAGAGGATTCATTTTAATAGTTTTATGTAATGAATATTTTCAATAATTTCAGTTCTTAGCACTTTATTAATTGTGGTAATTATGTTGACATCCATCATCAACAAAAATGTTTTGAGCATGCATTTATTCTTGTACTTTCCATTGTTGTATGAAATACATAAGTTTTATTTATTTTAATGAAAGTTTACCACCAGCCTTAAAGTATCAAACTTATAATAATTAATCTGTTTGAAGAGGTACTTCATGAGAGAGAAATTAGTAAGTTGAATGTTTATTGCATTGATAGACTTAAGAGGTTATAATTACACTAGTATAAATGCTTGTCAAAAATGATGGGAAACCAAAGCCTACCAAATTTGGATCCTCCAATATGTTATGCATTTACATCTTTGTTGCCCATAAACAGACATAAGAAAAATATAGTGCCTTCTAGCTTCAGAAAATCACTGCCTATCGTGAGCAATAACTCATTTACCTAAAGAATGTCTCTTCCCAGCTTTGATCCTTGTCCCAGCATTCATTGATCACAGTTATTTTCTAATCACATCAATTGCATTATTCCAATTGTTCTTTAAAAACCACATTTCTGGTAAATACTCGACCATCGTTCAAAACTTCTCATCATAACAAACAGTAAATTAATTTCACTTGGTGCTAAATAAATCCTTGGTATAAAATCTCCCTCCTTGGCAGACTTTTGTATAGCAGAAAAAGTTCAGAAATTTAGGAGCTATTTACACATATGTTAGTGATTGAATTCAACTAAATTGGGAACGGGCAATGAAAAGAGGCAGTATTATGGGAGAAAAAGGGGAATTGGACTCATGTAACTCACAAAATTTGGAGAAATCAAGCATGACAGACTGATACTTGGCTTTTAATATTATTATAATTGTATAGGTCATTGGTTGGGCCACATTTGGGGTAATGTGTTCAGAGGAGAGCTATTAGGGTGATACCTGGTTGTATTATAAGGACAGGTTAAGATCTGTGAAGATTTGGAAAGGATCTGATTGAGATGTTTCAGATTGGTAAGGGAATTGATAGTGTTGATGCATAATCTTTTATCGTACTTAATCATGAGACTGTAGGATTAGGTGACATAAATTTTGGCAGTATAGAAGTCATCTTAAGCTAAGCTTTATTTTTCTAACAGGGTGATTGGCCTTTGAAATGGGTTGCCTTCAGGTGTGGTGGATGCAGTTAATTTAATGGAGTTTAAGGGGCTTGATAAATTTGTCAATGATTTTTTTTTACTGTTTTGTTTTTAGAGTTTAATTTAGTGGATGGGATAGCCTAGATGGACCAATAGGTCCCCTGTTGTCCATAAATGACATGTATATATACATGAAAAAATAAGTGGATAGAAAATTAGTTTAATGGCATTTTTCCAAGTGGAAGAATGTAAATCATGGATTTGTTTTAGAATCTCCTGTTGGATAATTTCTTTAGAACTATTGAAGTAATATTTATAAATTTGTTGATGGTGCTAAAATGTTGGAATGCTTCTCTTACCCAAAATGAAGGGACTTAAATGTAGAAAATGAATTTTAATATGAGAAGTTTTAAAGCTATTTATATAATTTAAAGAAATTCGGTAAGGATTAGTAGCTCATTTTGTAACAGTAGCATTATGAATATGGTGTAGTAGAAAAGGGATTCAGGTGTGTTTATTGATAAAACCTTTAAATCTTCTGCTAAGACTTTAACTGTAGTGAAAGGAACAAATAGATTTTAATGTGATGGAATAAAAAGGTTGGAAACACAAGCTTAATTATTAGGGATGGTAGGTTTAAAGATGTGGAATCCTAGACAGAGGTTTGTTCTTTGACAATTTCTTTTTTCAGTTGCAAGTGAAAATCTAGAGGAATGGTTTGTCTTATGATGTGGTTTGTGCTGTTAAATTGTGTTGAATATGTTTGTTGATATAAAGGATCTTATTAAGTTGAAATAAAAAAATGTTCTGTTTGTTCTTGTAAGAAATATCAAGACAGTGAAGTTTGTTGTTTTACTAACTTATTCATTTTTCACTCCAAACAAATTTAGACATGAATTTCTGGACTAAACCTAAAATTTTAGTGACAGCTTTGATAATTTATTTTATGCATTATTTAAAACTTAAAGTTAAGAAGTATTTTTAATGAATTTAATATGCTGGTTTAGTTTAATTATAATATTATTAGGAAATTTTAATTCCTAAACCCCAATGACTGCATTAACAAATGTTATTTACAGACCCAATAATGGTATTATATAAAAGTAAATGTTAATTTTTTACCTTAAAGAAATTCTTTAAAGTCTTTATAGAATACAAATTCCATAAAATACAATGTAAGAAGCACAATATAAACCTTTTCAAGAAACATTTATAACTTCAATTCTCTCACCTATTTAAAAAATATGTTAACTTATAAAGTAAAAAAAAGAGATGCATTGATAGGAAATTATTGGTAGTAAACCAAATTGTAATTACTTCTGGATGAGAATATTTACTATAAGACTGGTTCAAATAAGTGATGTTCTCAAATGAAACTTCTTACATGCTTTAACAATCTATGTAATTAGAAAAATTTAATTATTTTTATACTTAGGTCAGGCTATTTACCCAATTTGTTCACCATAAATGTGGCACATTTTGTGTCTAAAAGACCAAATAGTTTCAAAGTAAAAATTTCTGAGAGTGATATATAAACAGTAAAAACATTTATCATAATGCATGTGTCCTCTACCATGTATTTATTTTATTGATATGAAATTTTGTACTTGAGTTGTAATTGCATACATGTTAAATCAACTTTTTTATGCTTTGTCCTTCTAACATGTGAAATTAAAATTAGTAATATATTTGTTTTCAAAATTACTAAGTACTTGAACATTTGCTTGAACTAGTTCAGAAAATGTGAAATCATATATGATGAAAATTTTATCTTTATAGAAAATTTATAACTAGAAATTTGTATCATCTGAGGTGCATATGAAAAAGTTTATACTTGAATATTATGTATAAATGCAACATTAAATTTCATTAGATATTATTTTATAATACTTGATCCAGAAACAACTTATTTCTGTATATTGATTCATTGCGTATGTTAAAGTTGTTTTCATGTGCTGTGTAGAGAAATTCACATGTCATGCTGTTTATGTAATTCAAACACTGCATAATTTACAAGTCACATGTTGTAGTGCAACCTTCATATGCATATAGTTTTTACTTGGGTATAGTCTAACCAAATGTTTCGTTCTTTTCATGTATCTGTCCCTTTTTGTTTCTTATCTGTTAATGTTTTAGAGAATATGGAAAATTTCATTGTACATCATTTGTAGCAGTTATATAAGTTAGATCAAATAACATCTTGAAATGTAAACTAAGCAATAAAGATATTAGTTAATAGTTGAAAAAAATTAAATATTGTACATGTTTGTAGGTTTTGCAAAATATGTGTTAGTATGTATATTTTTCAAGTGAACTCTTAACATAACCTCATTTAAAAGTCAATTGGGTCAAACAAAACATATCTGCTGTAGTCATCACAGTGTTTCTTTAGGAAGGTGTTTGCTTATTTCTTTTGAGGTCACTAGGACAGCTGTAAAACAAGTATTATACAATCTGTGTATGTCACATGCTTTGGTTAGTCTAAAGCTTAAATAGCAGCTATGTGCCTCATGGAATACTCAAGTTAATAATGATGTACAAGCTAAGTAATTAGTATGTAAATATTTTAATTTTTTAGTCTTAAATTTCTTTGTGAAATGCAACTAATTTTAATAAATTTGTACAGATTACTTACACATTTATATAAATAATTGCTGTATGATTAGCAAAGCCTCAATAATTGTCTGTTAGACAGTTTTTTAGAATGATGAATTTGCTTTATTAGCTGAGAACAAAGTCAGTGTAAAGTACTTTGTATTTTTATCTGTATAATAAAGAAAAAAACTTGCTATACCTGTGTAGGTGTTGAATATGGTAAGGTCATTACTATTACTGTTAGAAAAATAAGGTTTCATCTTTTGTATTGATAGGCACTGTGGGTTATTTCTCGTACATAGATATATTTAACAATATTTTCTTCTTTTAGCAACAGATTACCATTACTTTGATATTTTCGTACATACAGGTTTCACTGACTAAGTTTGTATGTCAAGGATGCTTATCTTATGTAGGGAAAGATGTGAACCAGATTGTGCATATAGAAGAAAGAAAAAGAAATAAGCATTATAACACAATCTGTGTTAATTTTAAAATTGACATTATTGTATAAAACTTTGTGCCAATTATTATACCTAAAGTAGCTTCAGTATTGTTATTAACACTGTACAACAATATTTACATTTGGAAATGTGGGGTAGAATTTTTTTGGTCTCAATCATATTTTTGCTACATTGTAGTGGTTGTCGTTTTTGCTTAGAAATTTTAAAAATGAACCAGCAAATTCAAATTGTACATTTTTTTTTTATTATGAAGCATATATTTATTGTGACAAACTTTTATTTAGGTACTGTAAATGTCCCTCATCCTTCAAAGAATAAAGGCTAAAGAGATAAATGATAATACCTATGTTAATTTGATACATTATAATGAAACATTTATGCATTTTAATTTCACTTGCTTATCATGACATTACAGCAAATGTCAAATTTCCATAGGTAAGAGAAGTATGGTTTTGACAATCAGACCAGAAATCATTTGTTGACATTTTCAGTTAATCTTCATGTAGACTGCATCCCATAAAAGTACTATGTACAGGGCTGATTTCTTATATTATTCAAATTAGGTGATCTTTATAAACACAGTTGCTTTCAAACAACCATATAAATACACTAACCAGTTTAATGACTAATAGAAAGTTGTGTTTAAATATCTTTTGTTTGAAGCAATTTTACCAGTATTTCATATGTTAGTAAAAAAAAACCTGAAAAAAATCAGAATTACAGTGAAGTTAGTAGTTCGTTACTACATTTAAAAATGCTGTGAAGTAGAATTTTTTTTTTACATGCATAAACACCTGAATCAGGTTTTGCTCATTTACAATTTAAAATACACACAGTTATTGAGGGGTTGTGTTTTTGATATACTTCACAGATTTTACTGAATTATTTATCATTTGCAACAAATTACTAACGTGAGCAGTCATTCCATTACCCGATGTTTGCTTACATCATTCAAGCACCTTGAATTACTTCATATCATTTGTTCCACATGTCTTTGGTTTAGAAGTAATCTTGTTTGTTACATGCAGTGAGGCATTTTGTACGTGTACATCAACCACACTTACACACATTTATCAAACTTTGTCATATCCTAAGCACATCTTGATTTGTCATGCATGTATTGCTTTAAAAGTAATAGTTGAACAGTTTCTTTGCAATCCTGATAAATATCTAAATTTATCCCAGAAATAAATATACATGTGTGTAATTGTTAATCAGTACTAAACATCCAAATAAAGGAAACTTTTGTACAAAACAGATAATGCTTATCTCAAATAATGGTATATATAATTTATTTTACTGATGAGATATGCACTGTTTTATTCTTAAAATAAAACAAGGCATGTGATATTCCATGTACTCACACAGACAGTTGTGCACCTTGTTTACAGCAAATATGTACTTGTTATTTCAACTATCAAATAAGTAGCAATTTGAAATTATAACTAATGTTATTTTTATAGTTTAGTGATGTAAACTGAAACCCTTAAATGTGTTTTTACATCAAAAACAGACATGAGTTTTATGGCTCTTAAAAATTACATAACATTAAAGAAATAAGGATGAGTATAAATAAAGGATGATGATTATTCATTTGTGACATATATGTTATTTTTTTCAATGATTTAAAGCTTAAGTGTGAATTTTTAAATTTTTGATGAGCTTGAGCTTTTTTTGACAGATTCAGATTGTAACATTGAAGAGAAAGTTTCAAAAACTAACCATCGGAATAAGAAAAAGAAGAATTTATCTACTAAACACAGTAACATGAAAGCCCAGTACACTCAGCCTTGGCTGCTTTCGACTCTCAAGAGCCACAATGGTAACATTCTTGATGTGAAATTAAATAGCAATGAAAAATATTTGGATTCATACAAAGAAGGTACTGTATTTTCCTCACCTGTTACATAACTTAGAATATTTTAGAAAGGTACATAGTCTATATATAATGGTTTTAGATGTTATGTGCTTTTAAAAAAATCGAGATCAACATGTGACTTCTTTAATGAAGCTCTTGTGTTCTTGAAGTAACTGTGTGTGTGACATATAAAATTTATTCTTATATGAAGGCTTTTAGCACAGTCTCATTATGAATCAACAATTTTGCTAAATATGATAATAGTAATTTTAGGGTCATCTGTTTCTATATAAAAATCTGTATTTAATGATATTATTCATTAAAAATATATAGCAAAAAGTTCAAAGAATAATCTGATTTTCAAGAATAGCAACTTTTAAAACTTCAGAATCGTGTATAACATTGTTTATGGAACTTATCTACATTAATGTAGAAATTTATTAAAACTCCTAATGTTAATCGTTTATTAAGCAAATTATTTCAATAGTTACTAATCCTCTAAATGATTTTGTTTCCTTCAGCAAAATAAACAGTTTTTAAGTTGTACAATGTAGTAAGACTAAAACTCAAACATAACAATACTTTTTGTATCATAATCTTAGTGTTCATTCATGCTAAATCGTTATGAACATAGTTTTACTTTTTTTTGTTTAAAAATACTGACCAAGTTGTATTTGTTGCTTTAAAAATGATAGAATTAGCATTTTTTGTATTAAAGTATTCTTTAAAGATTACAAAAAACAATTTTACAATAAAAGAGTATTAATAAATTTAGTATTTAGTTTTTAAATTATCAGCAATATTGCTGTTCCACAACTGTGAGATTTCAAACTTTTATAGCTGGTATATGAAAAGTATCCATTTTAGAGCAACTAACATTTAGAGGTACATGTAAAAAAATTAATTTTTGAAGTGTCATTTATTCGTATGTATATGTGAAGATGTTCTTGTATTTTGAATAACATAAAGGCAACATCAGGTTGCTTATTTGTAATTTTAAAGCTCTATTAATGGATATGTTCAGAGAGTTATCCACCATTAGACATTCAAGTTTAAGTGTGATAAAACATCATTATAACAATCATGGCCTGCTGAGGTGTTCTTTGATATATTAAGACTTTATTATTAATGTGGTTATAACTATTTAATACTTTTTTTTTCTCTGAAAAGTATTACAAATATATTTTTTTGTCACTAAAGTTTGTAGTTCATGTTAACAAAAACTAAAATATATTGTCTTTTTTTTTTCTTTTTCATATTGGTTGCTATTTCTTAGAAAGTAATCGAACATTTGATCCAAAACCAGAAGTTATATAGATAATGATCCTGTTGTTTTATTTGTTCTTTATTAGGTATCTGTAAAGTGATTCTTAATTTTTTCTTGTTTTTCTTACAGGTGGACAGAATTCAGAGAACCAGGAAAAGTGTCATAAAGAAAAAGCTAGGAAGAACTTTACACGTGCAAGAACTAAAAAATCCCGGCATAGCAGTGCTCTAAAGAATGCTCACAAATGTAACCCTTCTAATAAAGGGGAAAATGAAATCAGTCATCAGCCTAAATACATGAATAACAAACTGCTCTCTCCACTTCAGATTTACAGGAAACTTAAAGTAGACGAAAGTGAACTGTACCATCGATTGTATTCTTATATTTTGTCAAAGGAAGAACAAAGAAGGAATGGTTTTCCTGTTAACCTACCAGATGATTCTGGTAGGTTGATCATCACAAATGGTTTTCCACTTCCATTCAAGAAGGATGTTGTTGACCCTACGGAACGAACATGCTGCCGATGTCGTGCCAAATTTTATATCACTACAGATGGGGAGTATCAGGCAAATGAAGAATGTGTATATCATTTTGGTAAAAAACAAAGCTCTTTTGATGGCGGTGTGAAACAAGTAAGTTATTCGTGTTGTGGAGGACAACTAGCTGCTTATGGCTGCAACAAAAGTAGATTCCATGTCAGTGTTCAAAACCATGATACAGTTGATGGTTTTCTGAAAACAAAATTGAAGAACAAAGGCAAGAAAATGGGACACTATGGGATATATGCCCTAGACTGTGAGATGTGTTTTACACTCAAGGGTCTAGAAGTCACCAAGGTAAGTGTTGTGGGAGTTGATGGATTAACGGTGTATGACTCTCTGGTGTTACCAGAAAACCCCATTATAGATTATAATACCCGTTTCAGTGGTATCACTGCTAATGACATGCTGAATGTCCACACTACCTTGACTGATGTTCGAGCAGTATTACTGAAGATGTTTAACTCTAAGACAATTCTTGTTGGTCATGGATTGGATAATGACCTCAAAGCTTTGAAGCTTATCCATGAGACTGTGATTGATACTTCCATCCTCTTTCCTCATTACTATGGTCTTCCATTCAAGCGATCTCTCAAATCTCTCATTAAAAGCTATTTGAAAAGAACTATCCAAGAGAATGGTTTTGGCCATGACAGTGTTGAGGATGCTAGAGCCTGCATGGAGTTGGTTTTATGGAAAGCTATAAAGGATTGGCAGGCATGAAATAATTTTAAGAACTCTTTATCCACTGGATTTCTCTCTAAAACTTTCTATGGATTATTTGACCAATTTACTATTTCGCAAGTCCTGAGTGTTTGTCTTTCATTTTAATAACAAACCATGATTTTATTTTTGTTTATATATGTGACACTGTTTTTCGCTCCACTGTAACCATTCTATTTTGCCATCATAGTACACAGATACTTGTTCTTGCCAAACTAGAAATAAAAAGTGCAAGGACAGACTCTCAAAGATGAAAATAATAACTTGTAGTGTAAGAGAGAGAGATTTTTTAAATCGTATTCAGAAAATTAATTTTTTTCAGGAAAACTTCCAGTTCAATGTGATTATTCGAGAAATGGTAATTTACCCGATTGTAACCATATCATGTAAATAATAATTTTTAAGCATTTGGTAGGAAGGAGAGATGTCAACGTAATCATCTAAACTGTGTTACTAACATGATTTTTTTTTATTTTATGCTATTATAAGCTTATCATCTAAGTGTCAGTATTTAAATTTTCAATTTTATTTGGGACAAATGCAGTTTGAACCATGTGATATATTTTTATGAAGTGTGTGATTTTAATAACTTAGCTATTATCATTTTGCACCAGTGGTTTCAAACTTGAAAATAGACAAGTTTTAACTGTGAACTGATTCTGAAATATCTAGTTAGCTCACAATTTAAATTAAGAAACTTGCATATTCAACAATCATAAGAAGCTATCATTTTATGTGTATTTTTAAATGTGTGTTGGCCATAATCATGAAGCTGTTTTGTACAATACTATTTGCTCACAGTGTTCTGTTCAAGTACAAGTAGAACATTTTGTAATTTTTACAAGCAGTTTTATAGGTTATGGTTTTAGTCGATTTCAGACTGTGGATTTTTCTAGCAGTTGTCTGTAAATTTTGTACTTTGTTTACAATTTTTGTACAGATTTAAGTTATTTACCAAGTTTCTCTAAAGATTTGAGGAAATTGTTAATGGCAAGAAATCTTTAGGATGGAACTGGTTTGGTATTTAAATATTGTTTGGGAAAGTGATGTGAGGTTAAGTTGTATGTTTCTTTAGCAACTGATAACAAAATGGACATATGAATTTGGAGATAAGAACACTGGAAAACTTGGAGTTTTTATGGAGAGATTTTAGAGTGAAATAAAACAGTAGGTTTTAAAAATGTGTGTGCTTCTTGTGTAAAGAAAAAACAAAAAGTAAGATATTTAGCTTGATATTATTGAATGTAGATATAAAATAAACTGGAAAAATCATTGGTAACTTAGAATTTCTGCCATATGGTTCAAGGTGATTATAAAGAAAGTTTCACAGTTTAGGGTGCCATATTTCACAAATGGTATGCCATAGAATGGTTAAATTGCACAGAAGTGTTAAGGGTATCATGTGGATGCAAATTCCACAGTTTTCAGATGGTGCCACTATGACCTAATGTCTAAACAGTCACAGCAGCTGTTCAAAATGTACTCCTCCAGCATCCAGAAAGAATTGCAGCCATATAAAAATGGACATTACAGCAACAATGTGCATCTCATCTGGTATGCTGACAACTTCCTAGACAATTGTGTTTTTGATGTATCGAATTGTGCAAGACTTTGGGTAATACTTACAATCAAAAATTACCTGATTTTAGATTTGGTGAATTAGATAGCTGTTCACAAGGAAAGTCATGAGTAATAATTCTGTTCTGAAAATTTTCCTACAAGAATGTTTCACCTGGTTGCAAATATGCTGAGTGGCACCATCTTACGTGAACAACTGTAATGTTTGTCACATTTCTTTGATGTAGCATGGAAATTGCATTTGTTGGGAGAATTTCATTGACTGTGCAGATTTGCAAAACATGTGCTAAAGGTTTTTCAGAAAAGTACAGTCCAGTCACAAGGTCAGCTGTGAAACTGTCACATTAACATCATGGAGACGTGTAGAAAATGTTAGATGTAGAGTACTTTCCAGCCAAATAATGCAGTTGCATGTGTTGACACTTCTAAGAAAGATGAAATTTGTTTCATCAGCCCATAAGATATTGGTCGGTCATTGGTCACTGACTTCCAATTTGACATGAACTGCAATGTAAAATAAATATGTTGAACTAAATCCATCTCCTGCAGTGCTTGAATGGGATGCAGCTTATAAAGCATGGATTCTCAAGCCTCCTCAGCACAAGGCCCCCCAGGAACATTTTGCATCTGACTGAGGCCCTCCATCCAATGAATCTGTAGGTACTGAGTAGTTTAAAAGTATTGTGTATGTACTGCAACCCCCAATTTGAGAACCAATGTTGTAAGGATACATTTATAAAATTGACCTAAAAGCCTTCTGAACAGTATAACTTCACAAATCCAGATTCCGGCTTGTTCAATTATGCCATGGTGGACCTCAGTGATAGTTTTATTAGGTGTCTGTGGTCTGCCTGTACATGGCTTATCATAAGTATAACCTGTATCCTTGATTGTTTTTATGAACTTGTGCGCATCAACAGTGGAACAAGGCGGCCTTCTGCAGATGTTGTGCGCTCTATAGTATTCCCCGATAGCTGCCTGGGCATTACATGCTTTTTTGTAACAATATTTCACTAGTTCACCTCTCTGCACATCTGGCAGCTTCAAGTTGGTTGAATGAGCTGTAGTACAAATGACAGTCCTATTTATATCCCTGGGAAATGTGTGAAAGAAGCCACAGTGGCATCTTTGGTGGCAGCTGTGATATTTGCATCTGCTTGATACTATTGACACTCCTCTGCAGATATGATGAACTGAAAAATTTCTTTATAATCCCCTTGTTTGTGTTTGTATGTGAGTATATATACATGCATATATAACAGCTACAAAAAAAGAAAGTGAACTGTGTAATATACATTAAAATATACGTTTTCACAGACAGGAGTACTGGCCAGTCTGTATACCTGAGAGTCTTCAGCATGACACTCAAGGCTTTAGTGCATTTCTTTCATTCTGATGTCATTTGGTGGATTACCTACATTTCCTGAGTGAGTTCCCATTGGTAGTTGATGAAGTCTCTCCAATCATCAGAAATCTGATGCTACCCTGTAATCACTTTTCTCCTTATCTTGATGACAGTCTTCACCCTGGAGAATAATCTGCCAGCTTGTCATTTATTTTATAATTTAAAAGTGACAGTGATGTTTCCACTGCAGTTGGTGGCTTCATCAGTAGATCCTGGGCTACTAGTCAACCAGCCAGATATGACAAATTCATTGGGACCAACTGTTTCATTGCAAACACAGCCACAGTTATATATTCAGATCAAATTGATTTTTTTTTTTTTGAGTGATAGGATAGGTCCACTGAATAACAGGAGATTTGAAAAGATATCTCCTATAGAGTAGTTCTAATTTTTCAGAATAATTGAGTACATGAGAATGAAATAATGAGGCTGTACACAATTTAAAATACAAATGAGTAATATTTATAACACAAATGCAGTGTGTTTGTACTTGCTTGGTTGAAAAAGGATGATTGCTTTTACATGAATCAGCTAACTGACTGTCTTCCTTGATCATATACCAGATTGTTAAATATTCCTTGCTTAACAGGTAATGTTGGGTTTACCTAGAGCAACTTGAGCTACCCATGTGAGAGGTTACTGTCATTCAAAATTTAGCAAGGTTTTAAATAATTATAAGTTTGGATCAAAGTAAGCAAAACTAAAAATCAACCAGGCTATCAGTGTAGCTAATCAAATATACATTTTTCACCTCAATATATTGCCCGACCTGTTGTTGAACGATAATGGTACCTATATTTTTTCACAAAGTAGAACATTACAGCTATATCACACATGATAAAACAGGTGTTATCTCAAGGAAATGAAAGCAACTTAAAAACTATTTTGACCACATTTTCCGTGAAACTACACATACCGGAATAACTGACAAATTTTAAATGATAGTACATCAAAATAAGGAGGTAGAAAATGGTATTTTATGCTTATATAATGTAATCTTTAGGACTTTTTTCGGAGTGGGTTTTTTATCCTTGTGTACATTTACTCTTGGCAGCTCAGCATAGATGTTCCCTAGCTTTTTTATGTCATAATCCTGTTGAAGATTATATCAGATATTCTTATGCAGGTGTTGCTCCAACCATCCCTCTAATGAGGCCCGGCATGGCCAGGTGGTTAAGGCACTCGACTCGCAATCCTAATGGTCGCTGGTTCGAATCCCCGTCACACCAAACATGCTCGCCCTTTCAGCCGTGGGGGCGTTATAAAGTGACAGTCAATCCC
>NW_013666531.1:0-14183 GCF_000517525.1 Limulus polyphemus | reverse complement strand
ACTGCTAAATTAGGGATGGCTAGCGCAGATAGCCCTCGTGTAGCTTTGCGCGAAATTCAAAAACAAACAAACAAACCCTCTAATGAGCATGCCATGTATGTCCAGGTTCTTGTTGGTGTTGATTTCCTATTTAACTGCTGTTGGATGGTTATGTTCACCAATTGTCAATTAAAGGCTTTTACTTATACTTCTTAATGGTATAAATATATACTGTGTTGTTGTTGGGCATAGGATTCTTCTACAGTAGGTGTCTGACTTGGCAATAAATTCAAAATTAAACGAACAGCACTCACTCTACTTGTTTTCAAAATAGTATATATATTCGGAACTGGTTAAACGTATGTACAACTAATTCTTTACACAAAAGAGATGATAAGCATATCAGAAACACTTGTCAAAAGTTCACTTAGGCCTCTTCAGTTGCTTTAGAATTTCAGTTGACAAGCCGAATTACCCTTCTCTATTTCTTTTGCACTAGTATTCCGTATATAATCCACTTATGCTGTCTTGTTGAGTTACTGCAGTTGTATCCTGAACTTCCGATACTCGTCTGCTCTTTCGTATTTAGTCCATCTTCCAATAATCGTCTGCTTTTTTTTTTTTGTCAAAGCGTATATAGGTAGGTTCAATTGTTTAACACCCTTTGACGAGACAAATTATTCTCCTAAAGTGTCAGAAAACTGTTAATCTAACTTTAACATATCAACCATTAGGCTATTCACTTTTACCACGGTTCACTTTACGTTTTTTAACCTTTTCTTTGGCCTCATTTCTACTTCCCGTAATTTTTCTTTCTCGTCTGCTCTGTCTGTCAGCTTTTTCCGCTCATCTATATATTTCTATGTTTATTACTTGATCGTCTGCTCGCTTCCTGTAAATCTCTTATGTTTTCCACATCAGTAAATTTCACGCAGCTTTCTATAATCTATATCAATGAGTTATAAACACAAAGTACGACTCTTACCAATTTACATAACTAAATTTGTCATAACATTTACTTTTAAACAATTGTTTCTGACTCTTGTTATGAACAAAACTAAACAATAATAAAATATTCACTTGAAAAATAAATTAATCAAAATCTACACTAAACAATATTTTATATTATGACAAACCCCATGGGAGATAGGAAGAGATTTGGACACCAAACTGCTGCTTGACTCTCACAGGGTCTCTTACTTCATTATTAGTGAGCATGATGACTGGAAAGATAGAGACAGTTGTATGGATGAGTAGTCTATTGGCGCTGAAGAAGGTAGGTTGTTGGTATCAAAGAATGTGAACTGCAATGGCCTATTTGCCAATTATTTCAGCCAAATGGTGTTTTGTATGTCAAGTACATCTTCTATATTTGGCAAAAAGGAAAAAAATAAGTTTCACAAAATAATAGTAACCTGAATATTTTTTTAAGAAATACTACTCTGACCTATATTCTGTGACAACCAGATAGCTGAGAAATGCGGTGATGTTAGCAATAAGCAACATATTTGGATTCAGTTCAAGAGTTCAGATATCAATATACAATAGAAATGGAAGCAACTTATGTTTCAGCAACATGTCCCACTGCTAATATATGGCTGATACGAAGTATCACTATATCCTTTCGAGACGGGTCACGGGTAAAAGGCCATGTCATCTCGTTTATTGACTCGCATTCAAAATTTTATTGAACTACTATTTCATGAATTTATCTCGATAACTTTGGTATAAAATTGTAGATTATAATTGGAGTAGTGTGTATGCTGCTGGAGTATACCTGAGCTAGTATCAGTCTTCTCATTCAAACTGTTATTCCTTCACCATTTTCACATACTTTCACTTCTGTCTCTTGGGTATTATCCCCATCTGCTGATGTGCAAACTCCTGCTTGTCTACTAACATGGATTGAAGGCACTCTAAATGTCATTGTAGAAATTCTAGAATTTTGTTGTTAGTGGGGGGACATACAAGAGATATACTGAAAATGTAATGTCACATCTAGACATTACTTTGTTTCAAGAACAGCCAGTGGACTGCTGCTCTGTTGCTCAATATGCCATTTTTACTTATGGCAAATAATCATCCCAGTCAGTTTCATCACAGCTCACAGTTTGGATGATATTGTGGTATATGAATATACTGTGTGTTTCTATTTTCTTCTAGTGCTTTATTGTTGATTCTGAATTGCTACGTTGTTCTGAATATGTGCAAGTTTTACATAACACATGGTAGAGAAAACCATTAAGTTGATCTTTTTCAAGTTACCCTTGTTATTATTGAAGTAGATAATACTTGTTACCAAAAACTGTAAATAATATAACTTAATGCAACCTTGTGTAAGCATATCCTTCAGCAGTTGTTCAGGTGATATTTATAGGTTATGATCCCATTTATGAAAAATTAGAATGAGCAGCTATGTGGTAGCTCATACATTGTATAATTGTGTGTAAATGCGAGGTTTTTGGAAACAAAATCTTTGGTTTGATAATTATGTCCAGTACGTCTTTACAGGTAGTCTAGTAAAATTTAGTCATTAGTAATCATTCCAATGACCACCACTAAAAGATGTGGTCTGATGTAAAGAAACCACAAATCCACTCATTATATTTGTGTTTAATGTATAAAAAAAAATCATTATGTGTATAATTTTTTCTTCAGTCATGTTATTTCGTTTAAAATTAACTTAATTAATAAGAGGATTTAGTACTAATCTGTAATTGATATGTTGGATAAATTTCCTGTTATTTAGTAGGCATATCCAATAACTAGAATGAATATTAAGTTCACCTGAATGTTTCACAGGGTGGATAGATAGGAGAAATTGTTGGTACCATGACCACATGATATCATTATAATGGAGTTTGCTATATCTGCTGGAGTGTTTACTGCACTTTACTTGAACTATTGGGTTACTAAGTTTAAAAGGCTTTGTTTTTGATTCCCAGGCTTAGGCCAGCCAGAATAATTCGACCCAAAGCCACCCAAGAACATTGAAGAGAAAATGGTGAATGATATCTGAAAAATGGGACCATCTCATCAGCAGGTAAAATGGCACGTGCCAAATAATAAAATGAATGGCCCATGGAGCAGTGATTAGTCTCCCTAAGCTGGAAAGTACACTGCTAATGTGGACGTGACCTGAGGAGGAGTTTGGGATCAAACAGAACTGATGGACAAGTTGCACAGAACACATTTTGTTCTGTCACCATATTGTCATCACAGTATCAGTTTTCTTCCCCTGCTAGTAAAATGTACAACCAAGAAAGGTCTGGGCCGTTTCCTTAATCATTTCAGACAGGTCACTGTATGGAAAGGAGATATTCAGAGACAGACAGGTCGCGTTTTTGTTCAACTTGGGGTATGATGGTGGGTAAAACAAAAAATACGTTACCTAGCTAACTAATGAATGAATATTTGCTGTATAATTCTTATCAATGCTATAAGTGTAGCTACCAGTTTGGCCGCCAGTTTTGATTTCATTCCTGTCGCACGCTCAATCCTTTTTTGGCTGCACCTTTTTTTCACATCTTAAGTGTTTTTGATTAGATATGTTACTTTTTGTCAATAAACACCATCAAACTACAGCAAGTGAGAAAGTGACACTCGATAGTAACCAACATTAGCTTTAGGATTACAATCCTATTGTTCGGAAAAGACCTATACTTTATAGAACCAACGAAATTCTTTAGTTTATCCTTTCTAAAACAGTGTTAATAACTTCCTTTATAGTAACGCCATGAAATCTAGATTAACAGTTTCTTCTCATCACCTGCACGTATTCGATACAGCCGTATCAAGCATCAATATCTATGCTAATATCACGTAACGCTAAATGCTCTTTAATTTAGGAGATGTTCATAAAATTTAACAAATTTTTGCTTAAAAGTTGACAATGAATAATAAATAATAACCACCCATCCCATGATTTTTTTGAAAACTTGAGCTAGAAACTGCTAATCTAGTTTGTTTGGCCTAACCAATACTTGTGTATCAGCACGTGCTTTCACTCTAGTTTTGCTGCTTTAAATCAGACGTCTTTAATGGTAATGTCAAAAAACTAAAGATGGTCTACTGATACTCTTAGTTGAAGCTGTAGTAAGAATTTTAGATCGATAGCTAAGGTAACTTTTTTGTAGGCGTGCGCAAGAATTTTGGTCAAATTTGATCGGTTTTTGTTGAATAATTTTGCACACGTGGCTTATATTTAGACCACATTTTATACCTAATTGTAAGTTTTAAAGAACTATAAGTGTACCATATTTGAAAAAAATCCATAAAAGGTAAGTATGTTTTTATATCAAATAAAATTTCCATACTTTTGGTGCGAAGAAAAAAATAGGAAGAACTTCTCAAAATTGGAAATTTTATATCTGGTGTATTTTTTAACGGATTGCGTTGAAATTTGTTATGTGAAGTAAGGGTCCAGTAGTGCCGTCCCTAATTTAGCAGTGCAAGATTAGAGGAAAGGTAGCTAGTCATTACCATCCACCGCCAACTATTGGACTACTCTTTTATCAACGAATAGTGTGATTAATCATCACATTATAACGCCCCATGGCTGAAAGGGCGAGCATGCTTGTTGGGACGGGGATTCGAACCTCCGCCCCTCAGATTGTTAGTCGAGCGCCCTAACCACCTGGTCATGCCGGGTCACACTGAAAATAAGTGACAGTCCGAGCTACAGAAAGTGGAAAATTGCTAAACTATCACTCCTGTTAGAACTTGGAGAAACTCCATAATTACAAAATTGAAGGTGGCGCCTTTATTGGCAAAACAATGGTCATGCATAAATGAAGTTTTTGTGAAACATACAGTTGTCATTCTTGTTTTTCTTCAATTCAATCGTGTATATTAGGCACCATTCCCATTGTAAACCACATGAGTTCTTTTGGTTGCTTGAAAGTAGCTGGCACATTAACGAAGCAAAACGGCACAATTAAAACGTCATACAAGCCTTCTCTGGATGCAGTCTAGGATCTGCTTTCATTGTCTAGCTCGATTTACCAATACAGTACTCTCAGACTGACATATGTGCCCATCAGTGGGAACACGCATTACCATGTTCAACCATCTGAAGTCTACACAGAACTTCAGGAGATTAAGTAACAACTAAGAGTTCTACTAATTCGGGGTTCATTAGTTTAGAATAATGGATCAGTTTGTCTTCTCCACTGAGCTTGTTATTGATCATTTGGTCTAGTTGGCAGACGTGTAGGCTCATGTGGAGGCGCAGAGAAAAGAAACTACAACCACATATGACCAGGTTGTCCGCAGTTCTAGCAAGTGTTAAATTGTTCTTCCGTGGATTGGAACATTTCTCCATCTGCATCATCAATAGCATAGCTGATGTTTTGGTTCATGACACTGATGCCATTTAGGCTGAACCAAGTTATGATATGGAATCAGTGGAGGTGGCGCCATCTGTCGCGGCTACCCATATCAATGGATTGGTTACTCGGATGCTAATTGTGGTTGAGCCTCCACGGCTACCATTGCTAGTTTATTTTGCTCTGGCAATTTGGTTGTAGTTATCACTTCACATGTTGTTGCCACGGGTACAGCTTATGTTAGTAACGTAATATCATTAATGAGCAAATATTGTTGCATTAACTCACTAAGGAGCCCCTCCACAAATTTATTGACCAAGATATCTTCTTGGCCAGATGCCACCATGCTGGTGTATACAGCTATTTTTTTTTTTTTTTTAAGTTTTCGTGGTCACTACGTTTACGAACCTTGAGCAGATGTTGCATCATTTGTATTGTATTGAGTTAGCAATGCCATGCAATAACTTGGCGAAACTGCTTAAGAAAGTGGTTTAAGCTTTTTTTCCAGAACCCATAATTTGTTTCACCTCACTATTTCCTGACAGATGTAGCAAAGGCAATCTATCATCACGCATGTCGTTATATGAAAATAACTGCAGATTCAGTACCGGATCAGATAGTCTTTTGATATTTAGGTCCACTGCTATCCAACAGATAAGTCTAAAGTAACCGAAAAAGTGCATGTTCCAAAAATGTACTGCAAATAATAATTTTAAATTCTGACAGCGAGGGAAAGCAAACACAAGTGAAAAATAAAACAAAATTTTCCTTCACAAAAATTGTGTCTATGTTTATTTACCAAACTTGCCGGCTTCTTATGTTGATTGTTGGGACAATAGAACTTTCTTCACTTTCACA
This sequence comes from Limulus polyphemus, assembly GCF_000517525.1. NCBI lineage: Eukaryota > Metazoa > Arthropoda > Merostomata > Xiphosura > Limulidae > Limulus > Limulus polyphemus. The sequence goes on along the minus strand of NW_013666531.1, from coordinate 8,019 downwards.
GAAATATTTATCTTATACCTTTTTTATTTTAATTTTTAATAGAGTTAAGAGCGGTATACAATAATCCCAAGCTCTATATGTCATCAACTATTTGAAATAACACATACAAGAGAGAAAATCCCTAACTTGTTCTTTCTACATCAAGTTTACAAGAATATCATAAAGAATACCTCAAGGAAATTTAGAAACTTGCTTGAATATAACTGACTAAAAATATGTTCTACGCCAGTTGTGGAAGAATAAAGTTCATATCTGAAAGCTTGTGTTTTGAAATTGCTCAGTTTATTTTTTTTATGTGAATTTTTTAATTATATAAGCCCATGTGCTTTTACGATTCTATGAATGTATTTCAATTTTGTCTGATATGGCTAATACGTGATTTATATACTTGTTACCTTTATAGGAAGTTTGGTTTATTTGCAACTAAGCACAAAGCTACACAATGGGCTATCTGTGCTCTGTCCACCACGGGTATCGAAACCCGGTTTCTAGCGTTGTAAGTCCGCAGACATACCGCTGTGCCACTGGGGGCAGTATAGGGAGTCTTTTTGTTGTTGCTGAATTTCGCGCAAAGCTGCTCAAGGGCGATTTGTGCTAGCCTATCTAATTTTTAAATGATAAAATAAGAAAAAGGCAGTTAGTTAACATCATCCACACAACTCTTGGGATACTCTTTACTAACGAATAATGGGATTGACCGTATTATTATAACGCCCTTAAGGTTGAAAGGATGAGTGTGTTCAGTAACAAATGACTTTCATTCGCTTTTTTTTTCATCCACCTATTACACAGCAGAAAAGAAAAGAGAAAAGTGTTGAATTTCAAGAGAAAAAATAAAATATTTTGAATTAATTTAAATTTAAAATGCAAATAATCGGACTGTAAAACAATTATTATATAGAAGGGAAAAAAACGATGCCAGATATAAAAAGTTTAAAATATTTTAAGTGTTTTGTGTTTCCATTATAAATAGCTTTTGGGTAATTGATTTAAATGTAATTATACTTTCCTTGGAGAATTGAGCAAGAATGTTAATTAAATCGATATTAATTTTTAGTTTTAAAGTACAGTTTAGTAAGCACAACATTTCTCTGTGGGACAGCGGTATGTCTACGGACATACAATGCTAAAATCCTACGTTCGATTCCCTGTGATGGGCAAACAGATAGTCCAATGTGACTTTGTTCTAAAACCAACAAACGTAACCACAAAAATGTAATCTATTTTTCTTAATTTGATTGACAAATAATTTTAATAACCAATTTATATATTGAAACGCCACCTTTTTAAACCGTGATCTATTTTCGCGGGAATATTATTATAGGTGCTTTTATTGACGTAAGTTAGTTACTTTGCGGGTAAGGACAGGATTGTTGCGTTGCACCTTTTTTTACACCAGTAATATTATTAACGTGTTAAAAGCTTAGTTCTTGAATGTTGCTGAATATCAAAACCTAATATTATCAACAAAAATGGCAATCAGGTTATCAGTTGGATCTGTGAATGTGAGAAGTTCTTTATTGTTAATTAATTCTTTAATAGTTTATACTTTATCAGTTTATAACTCCTTCTCCCCATCTCTTCAGTTAAGATTTTTTTTAAAGTTTTATCAATTAATTATTACTTCAAGTTTGATGGTTTTACTATTACTAGTAATATGGGTATGATATTAAAAGTTAAGTAAGCATTATTATTTTATCTTTCGTTTATTTGGGATGAAATTAACTATTAGTGTTACTTCGTATCTAAGAAAGACTTGGGTAAGACTTGGAAGATTTATGTTTATTATATAATAACATTGCAGTTCTAACAACTGACGTTAAATACAGAGTCAGTCAGTAATCACTAATTCAGTCTGACACAGTGACAACTGCTTCAAGTATTAATGAAGTAACGAAATGGCCAAACAGGTGATGAATAAGAGTAAATTGTTTTTAATTGAGTAGAACAAAAATATACATCCATTTCTGTTTACTTGCATAAAAAGTTGAGTGTAAACCAAAAATTGAGGGTCTTTAAGTTCCACTTGGCACTGTTTTTTTTTCTTTTACACTGTTGTATATTTAATGCTTTTAAGTTGTATGTTTATTTTATTGTTTCACGAATAGGCTAACTGCCAGATCTTGACTTATTGTTATATAATATTAGACTCTTTGCTAAAAAAGGATACACCATTTAGATGGGAAAATAGAAAAATTTAATTTACTTTTAGTACATTAATGGAAATTAAGGCATGCTTCATAGGACTACAGTTATAACTTTTCTTTTAGTACTTGTGTTGCTTCTTAAAATAAGTTTTTCTTGACCTTTGACTTGATAATTTATCTGACAACTTTTAATAAACTTTGTACTTATAGATTTTGCTGCAGGATTTAAGATTTTCAAATTTAAACTTGTCAGTCCCATGAGGTTCTTGAGTCTGACATATATACTCGCACAGTTTTATTGAATTCATTTACCAGTCAGATTTTTAGGGTAAAAATTAATAGTACAATATTTATTTCATTCTGAAAATCTATGTCGCAACTCAACCAGCTAATTGAAACTAGTGTTCCAAATTATTATATTTGATTATTCTAACTATTCAAGTAATTTGAATATTAGCTATTACTTTATCCACTGTTATGTCTGTGGATGGCAGCATGAATATGTTCTTTTGCTTGTAAAAAAATGTACATATTATTTTTCTTTTTTTTAAACAGAAAATCCTTAATAAAGAAGTGGTAGAAAAACCTGTTCTACAGATACTGGTAAGACAGTACCAAGTCAATATGATAAATTTTTGTTCTTTAACCACAACTCATTAAAAACTTGAAGCTTGTAAGAAGTTGAATTTTTTTTCTGACATATGTTTTGCATTTTTATTAGATTGGTCAAATTTTCTGTTACAGTGACTCAAAGCACTAGTAGTCAGTTGTTATTTGATATTCGATATTGTGCGTAGAAAATTTGTATCAGAAAATTGTAGTAAAATGAGCTTTTTTAATTCCTTTCAATTCTTTTCGAGAAAGTGATTTTGAAACAGATAAGTAATGAAAGCTATAAAATAAAGATTTAGTTACATATACGTGAAAAACAAATTTATAAGTATGTATAATAATTAATTAAGATTTCTAAGATTTTCTGATAGCAATGTTTTTTTTTCTAGAGTTACAAACAAATTTCTGGGGGTGGAAATGAGAGGTTCAGACTCCTCCTGTCTGATGGTGAAGCCTGCATTCAATGTAAGTTACTTTTTTTTTTTTTGAGAAAGTTATAATTTGTAATCCTATTATTTCTTTCAATAAAAGAGTAAGATTAAGAGGAAACAGTCTTTTTATAAAGTACATAACACGTGTATATCCACAAAAACATTATCTTAGATATATATACACATTATGTTCAGAAACTGACACTATAATATTTTTATAAATTCACTGAAGTTAGATTTCTAGTCTGTAGAGCTGGGCGATGATCTTTACTAATCGACATAATCTATAACTTAAGAATCGATCACATCAAGTAGCGCAAACTTAAAATGATTAATTTAACTTACAATTACCTCAATTAAAATCACAAAAATAATCAAGTAACAGAAAGTTATTTCCAATTATTTAAACTATCCAAATGATACAAATATTGTCATTATTATTTTCAGTTAATTAAAGGTTGCTCGGCTTAATTGATTAGTGATTATAAGAACTATTTAAGTACATTACATCTGCCTTGTCCAGTGCCAATAAGGCTTTTGCCCAATACTAGGACTTATCAGGCTGATTGGGATATGACTGTTTATTATATCATCAGTTTTCAGTGACTGTTACAGTGTGAACTAGATGAAATAAGCGAATTATAATTATTATCAATTTTATTGAATTCATTTACAAATCATATTTTTACAGTAAAAATTAATAGCACAGTATTTATTTCATTCTTAATATTGATGTCACGACTCAACCAGCTAATTGAAATTAGTGTTCCTGATTATTATTTTTGATTATTCTAACTATTCAAGTAATTGAAGTATTAGCTATTACTATTTCCTCTGGTATGACTAGATCTCATGAATGTGTTCTGCTTGTACACATCTAGCCACAGTGTTGACTGTTATTCTTGTATACCTTGTATTTTTAAATAATAGAGTAACCTTAACTTGATATAATACATATTTATTACAAACTGAAGAAGTAACCAATGTTACTTAGGGTAAGATTGCTTTCATAAAAACAAGTTATAGTAGGGTATTTTCAATATTCTTTATTCACTCACAAATGTTGATTGTTAGATAATTTGCTAAATAAACAGGGTTTGTCAGGAATTACTTGACTTGGTCTAATAAGTCTTTAATCTATTTACATGAACAGGGCTCCTGATTAATTATGACTAACTCCAGCTAGTTAGGAAGCATGTTATGGCATAACAAATGTCTGGCTTTCTTCATGTGCCACATAGACTCTGCTTAGTACAGTAATCCTTAAGTTTAGTTTGATTTCTTAACATGCATGTGTGTTTTTACAGTTTATTCCAGCTTGTACTGTAAAATATAAACATATTAATAATTTTAATGCATTCTTTCTAAATTTCCATCCACATCAAGAACTTCTTGCTTAAAAGCTTATGATGTATCTTTTAAAGTTAGTTATTTTTTTACATTTTTCATACTGAAGATGGCATTAGAAATAAATTTTAAAGTGTCGTAATTAGATATTTTTTTCATACGACTGATTTTAATATTTCTTTTAATACTTTGATTTCTATCTTATGAATCATTTTAATCTCTGCAAAGAATTCATCCAGTATCATCACAAGTTTGCTTGCCAAATAATAAAAGTTAACTGTCTTTGTTTTTTTAAGATTAGCATGAATTTGTTTTCATTGAATCGTATGTTATGTATCACACTGTGACAAAAATATTTACCATTTTTATCACATGAAAGCTAAGGACAACTATTTTAAACAAATAATTAGTTTATTTAGTTTTAGTAAAGTATTGTGAAAATCATATTTTCAGCTTGTTACAATTTTCATAATCTTGTGTATGTAATACATTTTCACATACAATAGTTTAGAATTAAAAAGTGACTTCTTCCTATATTGTTGTACTTGAAGATGTCCATCATATTAAACAAAGGGTAATTCAAAATTGTCTAACAACATTTAAAATGAGCTGAAACAGGAAGATTAGTCTTGTGAGATTAATTGATTAATTAAATATCATCAATTAATGAACTTAACAATTAATCAGTTGGCTAGTTCCACTAATCACCCAGCTTCCCTTGTTTTTGTTTGTTAATGTAGAATGGACTCTTTACTACTAGCAATGTTTATAAATTGAAATGTTACACAGTGAATGTAAACTATGAAAGATAAGTGTATAATTATAATGTTATGAGTGATGGTGACTCTGTACTACTAGCAATTTGTATAAATTGAAGTGTTACATAGTGGATGTAAACTATGAAAGATAAGTGCATAATTATAATATTGAGAGTGATGGTTATTGTTTCCGCAGTATATGCAAAATTCTGAAACATGAGGTAAGAATTTAGTGACTAAAACTGCATTAAAAGTTTAGTAATATTTAAAGAATAGTATCAATATTGTTCAACTTGATCTTAGTTTAAGGCTTCATGAATGAACTTGTCTCCTCTGTTTCAGTTGCAATGTTGGCCACACAGTTGAATACACTGATTCATAAAGGTGAACTAGAACGGAACACAGTGATTTGCCTTGATAAGTACCTCTGTAATGAGGTTCAACCAGGAAAGTATGTTACTGTTCTTCCTTCAATTCTGAATTTTTATTCTGCATTATATTTCCATATCTATTAAGCATTAACAAAATATATATATCCATTATGAACCAGCTTAATCAGTCTAGTTTTGTAAAATGTTTTGTTAAGAAGTCACTTCACACATAAATTTGTGCTCTATCCTACCTTCAGTTTTGTTCCAGTTATTAAGTTTACAACTTTGCCTAACAGTGATCCTTGCCTCAATAGTCTGTCTGGTATTGCAATTTGGTGTAATTTTAGAGACATTACTGACCTGAAGAAGGAACATGAAAATGATTTGAAATGTTGTCCAATTACCAGACAAATTGTCTATAGATTGTCCATATTGCATTTTGAATGTCTCATTGGACCATGTTTTAAGCATATAAATAGTCTGCTATTTCTGCTTTCAGATATTGCTGAGAAATGTAGGTCTTTGTTTTAAGACAGTTGTTGTATCTAAAGGTTAATCTGTTTTGCTGTTGCTGTGATCTGTACTAAATCACTAAATAGTTGGATATCCTTGTATGGAAGCTCTTGATTCTTTTTCAGGAACACTGTTCAAGGTATCCTTCCTTTATTTTTGTTTAAAAAGCTGACTCTAAGGTAAAGGATTGTTGATATGGCCATGGTTTGCAGTAACTCTGTGATTGATTTTGGATTCTTTCTTTGGGTTTCCATGTGAGCAGAACTAAGTGGAATCTCACTTGCTGTGAGGCATATAGTCTAAATATTAGTCAGAGTACCATTTGCACTGACTCAGTTAGCTCTTTGCTGACCCTGGAATTGCTTAATGATATTCCATACTTTGTTCATTTTCAATACACAAGAAACTTCTCGCTGTTCTCACAATTTTATCCAGTTTTGCTAAATCACTGGCTGTTGATTTGGGCTCTTTGTTTTAATGGATTCACTTATGGATTTTAAACATTCTATCAGTGAGGGGTTTTTTACTTCTTGGTTGAAGCTTTAGAAAGAAAAGCAGTCTCTTTTTCAGGTTAAGCCTTAAATAGAATACTGGGCATTTAGTTTGTGAGATTTGGTGAAAGTGCAGTGGATTGGTTTTTTTAGTTACCAATGTCTTTTATTTTGCAATAGTCAATCAACATGTGAGATGAAGTACTCAACTGTCTGTTATCCATAGTTTATTTTGTTGCTATTGTACTTTGGTATTCATTGATGGTAGTGTTTTTAGAGATTTATTCATATTATACCTTATATATTGGACATTGTCATTTGGTGCAATGATATTAACTTGATTTTAACTTTACAAATATTACTAGCTTTTATAATGTAACTTGCACTTGATAATATTTAATTTTACAATTCATTTATAGTTGTTTTGATTTTGTTGTTTTATAATTTTTTAACATTTTAATCAATCTCATTTAACTCTTGATTAACTTTAAATGCTGTATATCAATAAACTCTTAATTCAAGCGAGTCTGCTGACTGAGCATAAGTGCAGAAGAAATGTTTAATTTAATGACCACGGTTGGAAGTATAAAGGATTCAAAATTGATCTAGTAGACTGTCTCACAGCTAATTTTAATACTACTGAAATGTATAGTGATCTAGATTTCACACTGAAATTTGATGGCTCCAGTGATTTAATAAAATATTAATGCAATTTAAACTTGTGAAACTACACTAGACCTATTACTTAAGCATGTAAAAATGTTTTATAAGAACGTGAATCCTTCTGTTTATTTGAATCAAGAATAAGCTTTTACATGTTATCTTTCGATTTTGACTTAGAATGAGTTCAGTGTTTTAATATACACAATTTTTCTTTCTTCTGATTAAGCTTTTGCACAGTAGATTTTGTTTGTTTTTAACATCATGATTCATTTTGTGTACAATCAGAATTTGTAACCTTTTCTGTCACTCATTCATAATTTGTGTATATGAACTAGTGCCATCATGTGTAATGTATTGCAGTAAATTTCAAAGTAATTACACAGTTAGATTGTCAAAGTGGCACCTATCATTGTGTTTGTTAATATTAAAGTATGTTACATGTGTGTAGGCATGTATGTTATTTTATTTCTATTCAATTAAAATGCACCAGAGTAAAGCATTTTATATTTAGAATTACAAGATCACATAAAGCAGTTTTTTTTTCTAGAGGACAATTGTGATTACTTTAAATCATGTTACCTCTTTCAAGATGGGTCAGGGGGTGAAAGGTCATGTCATCTTGTTTGTTAACTTGCATTCAAAATTTTATTGAACTACTATTTCATGAATTTATGTCAATAAGTTTG
>NW_013666530.1:390792-391943 GCF_000517525.1 Limulus polyphemus | reverse complement strand
GTGATATAACTATCTTATTGCTAACGTCACCTTCTTTGATAACTTTTGGTAAATTAAACATGTTTGCTGTCTTTATTTTTTGTGTATTCACTGCATTGTATTGAACAAAATGGTTATGCGGCCCGCGCTCGTCATTCTCTCAGTTATCTGACCCGCTGTGAAAAAAGTTTGGTGACCCCTGATCTAAACCCAACACACTGCTCACATTCCATCACTATATGAGGCCTACTTTGTTTATTCGCTCTTCCAGGCAGCACTGATGAGCCGTGAATTCGGCGGAACTAGTCTGTTGCAACGGGATTAGCGAATCAAAGAATAGATTAGGTCTCAACGTCATATTTTCTTCACTGAAATTCGCATTTTTTCCGAAGTAAAGAAATTGACATATAAATAAAACCGATAGAACCGTAACTAACTCGCGTATTTTACGTGTTAGCCTCATGATAATAAAAATTCATACCGTACATTAAAGGAATAAAAGGCATAGATTTACACTGAAAGGTTGGATTGGTGACGAAGTGCATTTTAGTTTATCGCTTTCTGTCTAGAAAAATTATAATATTACTGTGATTCTAATACTATAGCCTCTTTTCTTTTAGTCAATAATAATGCAACATAGGGATTTTGTTATTCCTTTGAGACACCTCTATTATTTGAAATAGGAGAGTCAGGGAAAATATTTTTGATGTGCTATGTTGTGATTGCTTCCATATCAGTACAATGGCTGAAATAGTTGTGACTTTTACTGTTCCATAACGAGTATAGAATATATCTTTACTGGGATATATTCAGGTAGACGTTTCTACATTCTTGTGTTTTTGTTGTTTGTTATTAAGCACAAAACTACACAAAGGGCTATATGTGCTCTGCCCACCACGGGTATAGAAACCTGGTTTCTAGCAGTATAAGTTCGCAGACACACCGCTGTGCTTTGGGGGGGGGGGCAAATTTTTGTGAAGGTATTTTGCATGTAGTACGATGTTCTTAACCGAATATTGAGAGGTCATAAACAGGTGCTAAAAGGTCATAAATAGGTGCCAATTTCCTTTACTCTGACAAAAGGTGCAATGTTTAGAAATACACTGAGTGGTCACAAGTAAATAGACACCTAATTTTTCGTTATTTAACTGATTTATGCTAACTAATTTGGG
>NW_013666530.1:380936-390105 GCF_000517525.1 Limulus polyphemus | reverse complement strand
AAGAAAATGATATCCAGAAGTTGCTCTGGCCGAGCCAATCTCCTGACATGAACCCCATCGAAAACCTCTGGGCCATACTCGACGGCAAGTCAAGAAACAACAACAAAAAAAAACTTCTAAGAGCGATCTACTCCAAGTTTTGAAGCAAGAGTGGGCGAAAATCCCACAATCTAGAATTGACGAGATGATTCTCACGATGCTCCAAAGGATCAACGAACTCCACGAAGCGAAAGGAAGATCTACTAGATATTAATTAAATTATAAATATATCAGTTCATGTGAATAGGTCTGGAATGTTTTTCTGAAAAGGTGGTGTCTATTTACTTGTAACCATGCTGTGTATATACCCTTTTGTTCCTGCGTCTGACCCCCCCCCCCCCCGAAGGATAGACGAGCTCATTTCAAGGGGTGGCAAACATACTTAAACAAATAAGTATGCGTTAGATTTTTTTTTCTCTTCTTTATAAACGTTATATAGAACAGTTGGTGACGTATGTGGCGTTGGATTCTGGTATACCGCTCTATAATATTTATCAGAATTTCGGTGGTAAATTAGATTTTTTTTTACTCTGTCTTGTGTATATATCTATAGAATTATTTTTGTAACTTCTTCCTATGCGGGTATGAATAGAAAATACTTATCTCACCTGTCCCCCGCACCCCCAACAGGCAGAAAAAAACGAGGTCTGCCAACTTGTTAACAAACAATAAACAGACTAATTTTGATTTGTTTTATTTATTCAGTTGTGCTTATGTTTTTTTCCCCTTATGTCCAAGTTCGGAATTATTCTCTGCAATACATTTCCTAAACCTTCGTTTCGTGAATAGTTTTAAACTTATATTCCAAACATCGGAGTGCCTGAATACAAGAACAGGAATGGCCTATTAAAATACTAACTATTTGGCATATAATTTGTGGCATAAATCCGTGTTTAAAAAAGAACCATGTTTTTGTAAAACGGGAAACAACTATATGTAATGTCCCCATCCTACGAAGGACAGAGACGACTTGTGCCCCCCCCCCCCTCGCACTAAACAAGAATGTTTTCATATTTCTAAGTTACCAGTTTAACTTACCTTCTTCTCGTGGGTCGCTACTGGAATCTTTCCAATTCAGACTTCCTCCAGCTGTGAATTCAAATCAAATGTTATTTTTATCATTCTGAAAACAATAGCAGAATAAAAAAAAGAGGGAAATTTATCTGATATATATTTGTTAAACTGTACACTATAGTGATGCCGTTAATGCATTATTGTATTGTATATCATTGTCCTTATTACACCTTACTCAATGAACCAAGCTACTCGTGAAATCAGAAAGCTTGTGGGGAGAATATCAATTAACCACGTTTAGACAAACTGAAAAACCACGTAGAAAAAAACAACTACATAACTAAGTACGTATAAGTTTACAAATTGAATAAGACTGAGCCGAGCCCAATGGTTACCGTGTAGAGTGTGTACCCGAGCATCCATATTTCTCGCCCCGTTACTGCTAAAAAAAACAACAAAAAAAACTGTGCTCCACACTTTGGATGTTGACTAAATGACTTCCTTGGAGACGGCTAGCGCAGACAGCCCTCGAGTAGCTTTGCGTGAAATTCCATAAACAACAACAACAACTCCAGCAAATGGAATATTTGACAAATCGTGGCCTAGTGCGTGATGGACAGCAAATCAAAGGACATAATTTCGAGACGTATGCTGCTGAACACCTTTCGCATTTTCAGCCATGGGCGCATTATAAAGGAACAGCCATTCCCTTTATGCGATATGGTGAGTGCTGCTAGTTGGCTGCCTACACTCTAATCAGTAGTTCGAAATTAAGGTCCTGAAACCTAGGGTCACTAAAAAAATATTAAGTTGTAAGTTTAACGTGAGTTGGAAGTTCCAATTCTACATGTTCTGATTAACAAGCTGGATATTTAATAAGATTAACAAACACTTTTTTTTAGGTGAAATGTTTCTATATTATGAATATAAACTTACGTTATCGTTATTTTCATTACAAGAATACTGTATTAAGTATGTAAACACATTTTCCAAGTGGAAATAAAATCTATTTTTATACTGCAAAGACCTTGCACAGTTGCTGAACATTTGAGCTGGCTGCTAAATAACTGCAAGTTTAGACGTAACGCATCATTCAGGAAGGAGAGGCAATCTTGAAAGAAATGAACCAAACTTTATATTAATTATCCCTGAAAACGTTTTCTTCTTTCATTGCCATGGATGGGTACGAGTATGTCGTTCCCTGGGAGGAACTCCACCATGGGAGTTTGGAATTTTGTACCATCATAAAGAATGGACATTTCCATTCCAACTACCCAGTGTTTACCAATTTAAAGTTTTAGGTGAGTAGTGAAATATTAAAACAAGTGTCTTGTTGTTTTTTATTGTACATCTAAAGATAAACATGCACCGTGAGAGTTATTTATAAACGTGGCAGTGAAAACGTAAAATATATTTGACAACCAAGTTTAAGCAGTAGTTAATGTCCCCAAATGTGATAGTAAGTTTACTGACTTACAACTTTGAAATCCGGGGTTCGATTCCATACGTTATGACAAGCACTTCCGATACTGACACTTTGAGTGTAAGTATGAACAGATATTGACACTAAGTATGAAGTAAACTTTAATTTTTTCCTTTGTACCTTTCATTAAAACAAAAACATGCTGGGGACCGTTCTTTATACAAATTATGTTTGTTTGTTATGAATTTCGCGCAAAACTACACGAGAGCTATTTGCGCTAGCCGTTCCTAATTTAGCAGTGAAAGACTAGAGGGAAGGCAGCTAGTCATCACCACCCACCGCCAACTCTTGGGCTACTCTTTTATCAACGAATAGTGGGATTGACAGTTACATTATAACGTTCCCACGAACCCGTGACACACAGATTGCAAGTCGAACGCCCTAACCACCTGGACATGCCAGGCCTGCAAATTATGACCCTAAGATGATTCGTTTTACATCTCAAGTCACATCTTCAGTTTAAACACCAGGCGTTTTGTGTCTATTATTAAATTTAAGAACATGCTAACAGTATTTGTATGTGCGACCGATGGAACAATGTATTATAATCTTTATAAATAGAAAAGTAAAAAATATGTGTATTTAATTAGTTATAACGATCGAAACTTGAATTTTTAATATAGCTGTAAGTACATGGCTTACTCTCATCGGAAATTATTGTCCCCTGGTGGGACAGCGGTAAGTCTTCAGACTTACAACGCTAAAATCAGGGGTTCGATTCCCCTCGGTGGACACAGCAGATAGCCCTATGTGACTTTGCTATAAGAAAACACACACGATCGGAAATTATTATTTATGTACATATTTATACTTCAAAGTCACTTAAAATGGCAGGTTAAATGACCTCACAGAAAAGGTTCAATTTACCAATCCAATTACGTCTATTTTAAATAAGTATAATAAAAATGAATAAATATGATATATATATAAATATACTCAAAGTTTTTAACTATGGATTGTTTTATCGTCATCATTAGTAATGAATACAGATGTAACTAAGAGCGTGCATTTTCTGAATAAACCCTTTTCAAATTTTTGTTTACATTTTTTATAAATAGTTTTTACTTTTCTAATATTCTTCACACTATATAAGTTTTGATAGTGGGTGTATCAAAAGAAGGGAATAAATATTTAATTTAGACTCAAACTACCGCTTTATACGTTAAAAAAAAGGGATTATAACACGTGGCTTATAAACCATTGAAACGGATAATTTCACGTTTTTAGAATGTTACTAAAATCGTTATACAATCAAAATAGGAACGTTGAGTTACGACTGCTTCCTTGGAACATATCTACGTCATTTCTGCATTATGATTAAAAACTACAAAATCGAATATTTCGGTATATACTTTTACATAATCTATATAATACATTTAAACCCATAAAGAACCATTATATACTAATCATGTGACTTCCAAGTCTCTAAACGCACCACCTGGAGTTGCAATGATCAAACTGTTGGTTTCAACTGAACAATGTCTTTTGGCGCGGCGTATTTTTGGCGCTAGTGTAAAGTGCGGGACGTTACCTTTTCTAGTAGTTTTTATTTTGTCATTTGTTTTAAATAAAGTACTTTAGAACAATATTTCATGTGTCTTAGAAAACAAAATTAGGATAGATTACAAGGTACTTAAACAGTTAACTCATATTTACATATTTAAAAAAAGAGAGAGATAAAGCTATTTATTTATACTAACAGTGTTGGAAAATTCTTTATATGGATTGAAAAAGAAAAACATGCAAAAACTTCAAATACGAAAAACTGATAAAATGTATGGTTAAAACCTAACAAACATTAAAACAGTAATAAAATATTTTATTAAAAACCTATCAAATATTAAAACAGTAATAAAATATTTTGTTAAAAACCTATCAAGTAATATAACAGTAATAAAATATTTTGTTAAAAAACTATCAAGTAATAAAACACTAATAAAATATTTTGTTAAAACCTATGTAATACTAAACATTAATAAAATATTTTATTAAAAACCCTATTAAATAATAAAACATTAATAAAATATTTTCATTAAAAACCCTATTAAATAATAAAACAGTAATAAAATATTTTATTAAAAACCCTATCAAATATAAAACAGTAATAAAATATTTTGTTAAACAGAGAGCAGTAAATGAAGACTTACCAGCTATGTAAACTGCCATTGCGATACCAAGAACAAGAATGAGTAATACTACCAAAAGGGCAAGAAAAAGTACAATCGTGCGGTGACGGAGACTTGCTTCTTCAGTTTTGAAGCGTAATTTCCAAAACTTTAGACAAGGATAATTTTCTAAAATTGCACAAGTGGGAGCGCTATTCTTAGTGGGTTTTTTCAGAGAATGCTTTTCTGCATAATGTGGAATAATCAGTCCAACTTCTGAATTGCGGTAGGTTGGATTATCCGTCTGTGTTAGGAAAGAAAATTCTCACTAAGAATATGATTTTTCCTGATAAAATGTCAAATTACTATTTGATTTGTTAAATAAAGAAAAGTATCTGTGCTCAATAATGATAATTTACAAAACTAATATAAATTTGTTAAGAGATTAAAATATCTAGACATTTCATCAAAACTATGGAACAGTGAATTATTATATACTTTTTAATTACATTAGTTAGTAAATATTACTGCTTCAAGTGAGGCTACTGTAAGATTATAACGTCTGTTTATTAATCAGATAAACTGAAACAGCTGTACTGAACAATTTTTGTTTTTCTTCGCCATATATTAACCTAAGTTAATTTAGGTATGTAAATAATGTCATGACATATCGTCGAATTCATTATTCAGTGCTATACAGCAGACTAATTGTTTAATGATTGGGTATATGTGTTAAAGATTTCTTTTCTTTTTCTGTGACGTAGAGGCCTAATGGATTATTTGATAAGCCGTACCCTTTGCTGTGGACTACAGTTTCGCCTATTCAAGGCTCATCAGCAATGTTTGGATCAACAAACCAAAGAAATACCATTAGGTCTATTATAATAGTGAAGTGTATATAATATTCACTAGGTTTTGAGACTGTTTTACTTCACCATATAGTAACCAAAATTAATTTAGGTATGTGAATAATGTTATGACATTTCGTCTAATTCACGACCAATCAAGGAATGCTTTAGGCCTCTACGTCACAGATCTTCTTTTCAGTTACACCTCTGGTGAAAAAGAAAAGAAATCATTAACATGTATATCATTGTTTTTGTTCTTTCTATACGTATACAGAATACGAAATTAAAAACGTCGACAAAACGAATTAATATTATTCATAAATCGTTTAGCACAAGTCACTGGCTGAAAACGTTTTAAAATTTCCAACCCAATTTATTTCGGGTTATAAAGAAAAATCAAAGTGCATGAAAATTTGACAAATATCAGAGTAGAAACAGATTACAACCAAATTTATTGCTAATTTCATATCCACATATTTTTTTAATCTTTACAAATCTTATGCATTTTTGCTTCATTAGTTTGTAATGGTTAAATAATACACCGCGTATTCCTTCCAGACCAACGTGTAAAAAATTAAATACTTGTTGAAACATAATGTTGTAAATAGAACTAAAATGTTCACAAAGGTTCTATGGAATGTCCTTACATTTATCTTTGACCTTTGTACTAATGTTAAGATGTTAATTTACTATTGTTATTGTGTTTTTTTCCAACATATATTTCAAAGTCGTAAACAAATCCACTTGCATTAGCATTTATGTGGATTACTTTTATAGATTCAATGACACCATGGACTTTGTATATGGGTTCCCCTTTCTGGATGATATTAAAGTTATTATTTACATAAAAACAATTTCTTAGTTTATCAAACCGATTTCTTAGCATACTTTCTGCAATTAGTTAAAATCGACAATGTTCTGTCCAGCAAATCCCTCATGACGCCATCTATATAAGACGTAAAATTATAGGAATGCCAAGAAATTGCTCAATTTCAGACGATGCTGTGCAAAGGCATTTACCGTTTTTTTTTTCTACATTGTAAATATTTGTTTGTTCACACAATTGTGAGATAAAATCATTATCAAGAAACTGCGTGAAATGTTCCAATGTCGTTGACGGGATCGGCATCTTTTGTATTCCGCCTCAAACAAAATTGCTGTTTATTGTTTGTTCTCTTTGATCTGTGAACTGGTGCTGCAGTAGATACTTCATCATCAGATGAGCTAAGCCCCGGATCTGTGAACTGGTGCTGCAGTAGATACTTCATCATCAGATGAGCTAAGCCCCAGATATGTGAACTGGTGCTACAGTAGATACTTCATCATCAGATGAGCTAAGCCCCGGATCTGTGAACTGGTGCTGCAGTAGATACTTCATCATCAGATGAGCTAAGCCCCAGATATGTGAACTGGTGCTGCAGTAGATACTTCATCATCAGATGAGCTAAGCCCCGTTGCAATGTTTTCAACTTCATTCTCAATATTCAGATCAAGTTGAGTCTCATCAGCAGTCTCAGAATTATTATTATTATTCATTTGAATACGGAGGGGTTGTTTTTCTTACATATTTCAGTATCACTTGACCCCAGGTCATCATCTTATATATTTCCTAATGGTGTTGAGTCTCTCATCAGCAGTCTCAAAATTTTTGTTTTTTTTCATTTGGATAGGGGGGAGTTGTGTTCCTTAGAAATTTCAGTATCATTTGACTCCAGGTCATCATTTTATATATTTCCTAATGGTATTATTATATGTACGTTTCCTTACTTACAATAAATATAGACATGCTGTGAAGTAATACTGATATCTTATTATATATTTAAGATATTTTACACACTATAGTTCCATTTATGATACTACAATTAAAATTAGGAAATACATAATTATATAACTTGATATTATATTTTCTCAGAGAATGTATTTAATTGTTTGCTATTATTTAGTATGAAGATAAAACAGGTCCAAAAATTTAAAGTTTTAATGACTTTTTTGACCGTTTCAGCCCAGTGATACATTTATCAGAGTTGGTAGAGTCTATATGTAAGGATGACCAAGGTACTCAATAGGTCTAATACAAATACGCACGCTAAAATCAACAATGACAGATAACCTTACTTTAAATTTGTTTCTCTACCCAAAAAACCTATAAACAAGGCAAGAAACCAAAATAAAATTATTATTAAAAAACTGTTAATTTATTTTATTGTGTAACATCACAGAGATAGGTGCTACATATAATACCTTAAGAAAGAGAACCGTCGTGAATGTACGAAAAGGTGAATAGTGGAGAAAAAATAAGTAGAAAGATAGATTTTAAAAATACTTCTGGCATTTCTTAGTTAGGCCTAAATTTGTGAATCGTCGTGAATGTACGAAAAGGTGAATAGTGGAGAAAAAATAAGTAGAAAGATAGATTTTAAAAATATTTCTGGCATTTCTTAGTTAGGCCTAAATTTGAGTTTTGTTTTTACAAAATGTCATTTAAAATTGGTTAATCACTATATCTCAGAATTTCAGAGCTAAGGATGGACATTTTATCAGAATTTTGAGATGCTATTTTGTATGTTATAGAATTTCAACTTTGTAATGAAGTTATTTCATCATCTGTAAGAGTTTATTGTTACCATATCGGTGTGTTGTCGCAACATAGAAATTAAATATATATATATATATTTCTAACACATTGAAAAACTCATAAGTTTATCTAATTACTATTTTTGGTAGATTTTAAATATTCGTCTGAGTACTATTACAAAACATTAAACTATTTTTTCTTTGACTTGATAGAATCACCAGTAAAATCTGAACACTGTATGACAGAGGATATATAAAAACTTCACGTTAGCCCATTGTGTAACTTCGCACAAAGAAAACAATAACAACTAACACAATACTTTAACTTTCTGTTCATACTTTTCGAAAACTGTTAAAACCTTTTGATTAACATCAACTTTAAAAACTTTCTCCCATCAAGTTATGAGACTAATTTCTATTGGTTAAGTGCTGATAATTTACAACATTGATAACCTATTACAACTGAACACAGTTCTTCTGACAAGTTCTCTTTCTGTGTTTATTAACAATTATTTTTAATTCTATAGTATTACATTTCCTCGTTTTCACATCTTGTTCTCTCAATAATCATTTCATTCCACTTGCTTGCGTTTATTCTTGCTCGGTAATTTAGCTATTTTTAGAAGAATTCAAGTGTGATTCTCGTTTCTTGGCCTTTTGTGATTACTCTAACCTCATATCAACGTTTTTTTCCCCAACATTATTTTCGTTTCTATCTAGTATTAGATGTAACTCATTTGTAAACATTCTACGTGATCCTTTGCTCAGTCTTCTTGCTCAGACTTGCTATATATTTCACTGTGATGAGAGTTCTTTTGTGTCCTAATGTTTTGTTATTCATGTTGATGATTGTGGTTTCTTAAAATCTTTTATCCAGGTTTAAGACTTCCTCACTCATAATTTCGTTAACACGGAGATGTCCCACATTAACTTGATGCTCCACGTCTGTTCCCAAGAGTTGACAGTGGGCAGTGCTTGTTGAGTCTAGCTGCTTTCTCTCTCTCTCTAATTTGTCACTTCAAAATTACGGACGATTAGGGTGGACCTCGAGTAACTTAGCGCGAAGTTCAGGAAAAAAACAAACGTTTTGTTTGTTTGTTTGTTTG
>NW_013666530.1:373337-380018 GCF_000517525.1 Limulus polyphemus | reverse complement strand
TAACCCAGGAGACTAAAGTGTTCACTTAAAACAACCATCGAAACACGGAAAGTAGATAACCCAGGAGACTAAAGTGTTCACTTAAAACAGCCATCGAAACACGGAAAGTAGATAACCCAGGAGACTAAAGTGTTTACTTAAAACAGCCATCGAAACACGGAAAGTAGATAACCCAGGAGACTAAAGTGTTTACTTAAAACAGCCATCGAAACAAGGAAAGTAGATAACCCAGGAGACTAAAGTGTTCACTTAAAACAGACATCGAAACACGGAAAGTAGATAACCCAGGAGACTAAAGTGTTTACTCAAAACAGCCATCGAAACACGGAAAGTAGATAACCCAGGAGACTAAAGTGTTTACATAAAACAGACATAGAACACGGAAAGTAGATAACCCAGGAGACTAAAGTGTTTATTGGTTGTGTGCAAAATTTTGTGGATTTTGTCCATTATCAAAATATTTTACATATTTAATGAATATGCAAAAACATCTGAAATATTATAAAACACCACATTTCATCTGATAATTGGTATTTGAACTACAGATGAAATGTGATGTTTTATAATTGGTATTTGAACTACAGATGAAATGTGATGTTTTATAATTGGTATTTGAACTACAGATGAAATGTGATGTTTTATAATTGGTATTTGAACTACAGATGAAATGTGATGTTTTATAATTTGTATTTGAACTACAGATGAAATGTGATGTTTTATAATTTGTATTTGAACTAAAAACATCACATTTCATCTGTAGTTCAAATACCAATTATAAAACATAGATGAAATGTGATGTTTTATAATTGGTCTTTGAACTACAGATGAAATGTGGTAGTTCAAATACAAATTATAAAACATACATTTCATCTGTAGTTCAAAGACCAATTACAAAACATCACATTTCATCTGTAGTTCAAATACCAATTACAAAACATCACATTTCATCTGTAGTTCAAATACAAATTATAAAACATCACATTTAATCTGTAGTTCAAATACCAATTACAAAACATCACATTTCATCTGTAGTTCAAATACCAAGAAGAAAGGAAATTAATCATCAATATTTCGGTTATGAGAGAACATATCTATCAATCTATAACAGAAATTATCAATATATCTAAAAGGCTTAAGCCTTGTTTTTAATTGTTTATTAAAGCAATTTTATTTCCATGCATTCCTATGTCACAGCCTACAAAAAGTACGATTTTCCCACATACTCAGTTTTATATATATATACGAATACTTTTGTTAAACCTATCCCCTATTTATGATGGCCTGGATGTAATGTACTCAATTCTTTGTTACACTATACTTACATTAATTTTTTTCTTTTAAAAAAAAAGCTATTATAAAACATAACTGCTATCTATATATCCATACATAAAGTCTGGAGTTCAAGAGTTAACTCAAGCTACATCTGTCAGATGGTGACTGTCGTAAGTCAGTAGTCACGCACGAGCTCTGTCAACAGTGAAATTGTGGGAACTGAACCTTGATAATCAGCTGCCCACGTATGCTCTATACAGTGTACTATAATGACCAGTTCCCGTTTGATCTCCACACCCGGACAGGATGTAATATCTATTATGAATAGCAAACTATATTCGTTAGAATATGTAGCATAGTTCGTCATACGTGGGATTATAAACGTTCCTACAGGGTCGTGCTTTTACGGTGTTGATTTATTGAAGTGTATTTTCGCCATAACGCTGTAAGAATGGTTTGTTTTATTCCGAAAAATTTATTTCAAACATCAAATGCATTAATTAAGTTTCTATCACTTTTACTAATCGTTAGCTAGTTTTGCTTATTCGTTTGTGGACTTCACTTCTCTGGGTCTGTCTTGTATACATATCTTTTATACGTAAGTCAGATTGCCTTGACCTTTAAGGCTTAAAAGATGGGTTCTTTGTCCTAATTTCATGAGCATCTGTTAGGCTAAAAAACTTCGCTCTTATTTTAAAAAAAATCACCTAATTCATTTTACGAACGCGATTCAAATGATGTTATACAATTTATAACTCGCCATTTTATACATTAAATCGGGTCGCAGGTTGACTCTGTTTGTATAGAGCTCTGGATTTTAAAGATAGTCGAACCGGGTTCGAATCTGTACAATATCACAATCTGTGCGTGCGTTATAAGAGCGACAGTCACTATTTCAAATTTAGGAACGCGGAAGACGGTCTTAGTACTTTGTCACAACTACACAATACTCATTGAATCATTAGAATTCTTTAATAGCCGGCCAATCTCCGTTGTAAGTGAGACGTTTTTGTTATAATTTGTGAAAATGTAGTGGCGTTTATGTGTGTGCGTGCGTGCATATATATGAAGTATTTTCTTTGCAAATTACCTGCGCAATTTTAATAACACACACACATGCACACGCTCTTTCACGGAACGTCTCGTTCTTCCTAGAATATTCCTTGTTAAGTCGTGAACCGATATCATTATCACCGATTTCCTTCGTTCGTACTTTAGGCCTTGTTCCTAAAGTCTGTGTTATAGATTTTATATTATCGATTCTATCTCGTTTCTTCGAAAGCTAACAACGCACTGAAGTGAAACTGTCATTACCTAAAGCGTCTGTTTCTTTCATCTAAAAATATAAAGTTTAGATTACATTATAACTTATTTTCCATGAACACAAATAGACAGAGAGAAGAAACTTGCCAGAAACAAAAATCACTTTGAACGAGTGTTATTGTATTTTCTGTGTAACAGCATTTACTGTGAACGCTATTATATACTTGGTCGTTCAAGAAGTTAAGTTCTACTTTAATATTTTGCCTTTCAGCAGAAATTCAACGGATGATAACATATCAAACAAAAAAGATCGTACACACTCCTACAGTTACGTCATCAACAAGTAGTACAAGTTTAATGGCACAGCATAAAATATTTTAATTTATATGAATAGACGGATATGTATTCAGCATGACACATACATGTATATATAAGTTCTATAAAACCATAAACAGTTACAAGTAATTCCTGTCTGTTTGTGGGTTATATAGTCACATGACATATACATGTATCACAAGTGTCATCTGACACATACATGTATATATAAGTTCTATAAAACCATAAACAGCTACAAGTAATCCCTGTCTGTTTGTGGGTTATATAGTCACATGACATATACATGTATCACAAGTGTCATCTGACACATACATGTATATATAAGTTCTATAAAACCATAAACAGCTACAAGTAATTCCTGTCTGTTTGTGGGTTATATAGTCACATGACACATACATGTATACATAAGTTCTATAAAACCATAAACAGCTATAAGTAATTCCTGTCTGTTTGTGGGTTATATAGTCACATGACACATACATGTATACATAAGTTCTATAAAACCATAAACAGCTATAAGTAATTCCTGTCTGTTTGTGGGTTATATAGTCACATGACACATACATGTATCACAAATGTCTCCTGAAACATACATGTATACATAAGTTCTATGTAACCCTAAACAGCAAAAAGTTATTCCTGTCTGTTCATGGGTTATATGAAAAGGTTTAGTCTTTTGGATATAGAATACCAATGAAACTTAATGTAACAGAATTGCATTGCCGTGAAGCTACGGTATTTTTGCACGCTTGCAGATTTCAGTACAAGTATTTGTTCAGTGATCAGCGATATTGTTTCTATGTTAGGTAGCTGACGTGATGGTTTTGAAGTTTCTGTCACGCACAGGTTGATCACGGTTCTTAAAAATGTGTGTTGTATTACTTGAAGTGGATTCAGGTTATATATGCATACTTGAAGTGGATTCAGGTTATATATATATACACATACTTGAAGTGGATTCAGGTTATATATACACATACTTGAGGTGGATTCAGGTTATATATACATACTTGAAGTGAACTCAGGTTATATATATACATACTTGAAGTGGATTCAGGTTATATATATATATACATACTTGAAGTGGATTCAGGTTATATATATATATACATACTTGAAGTGGATTCAGGTTATATATATACATACTTGAAGTGGATTCAGGTTATATATACATACTTGAAGTGGATTCAAATTATATATACATACTTGAAGTGGATTTAGGTTATATATACATACTTGAAGTGGATTCAGGTTATACATAGGATTCGAATGGAGATACATGTGGTGGTTAAACCTATTTATGCATCAGAATTGGCAAAATAGGACGCGCGTATACTTTTACTTCGGAACATATTAAAACTAAGATAACGCTCTTAACTTTGAAGAAATGTGTACACCATTGGCTTGAAAACAGTAATCGTAAACTTTTAGTTTGAGGATTAAAAATCCGTAGCAGTTTGTTTGTTTCTTTATATTTAACCCGTGGTAGCTGGTAAGTAGAAATACTAAGGTAAGGTTCCTTAATAGTTTAAATAGTGAGGCTGGTAATTTCTTTAGTTAATTTATTCAAAGGGTTAGCAAGATGCTTATAATAATCTTTCAGCCTTCAACAACAAAAAAGAAAAAAGGCGTAACTTCGATATTAACTTTGAAAAATCTCTCGAGTAAAATATGAGCAAGGTTAAATGTGAAGGTTGTCGGCGTGACGAAACTATTAAAGTGTGCGTGCACGCGGGAAATATTTAGCTGTTTCGTATTTTGACTCCGGGACTACAAGAGCGCTATCAAGTAACAGGTGCATGGTGTCAGTGTGTGTGTGAGTTTTGTATATTCTCCTCTACACTTTGGGCCGAGCGTGCCCTAGTGGTTAACGTGTCTGGTCTGTGAATCCAAACATTCAAAGTCCGTGACTCACTGCCGACAAAAAAAAAAAAAGAGCGCGCTTCGCACTTTGGAGTTGTGGGTGCGCTATATAAGAGTGGTTGTCAAACACCACTTTTCGATTCGACAATAGTAACCCAATAGTTGGCGGTGGGTGCTGTTGACTGGCAGTCCCCCCCCCCCTATTGTATCAGTTCAAAATTAGGGTGACTATGGGCAAATAGCCCTTGTGTAGTTTTGCGCGAAATTCTTAAAAAAATCCTCTACCCGCTACAGTATTAGGATAACGATAATCGTACATTTTATTATTTATTTATTGCGAAGAAAGAACCCCTTCTGATACATAATCTTCGTTTCGTGTTGTTGTTGTTGTTGTTTAGTGTGTGTGTGTTTTTTCTGTTTCGGATGATTATTTCCCTAAACGGAAAACATGTTTTTAGATGTTCCTAACGTTCAATGACGAGTACTCTAAAAGCAAACTTCATAAAATAAATCATATTTATAACACAGCTTCTAAGCGGTCAAATTTTCATATAAATTATGTCTTGTATGTCATAAAAAAGTACTGACCTGCTGATAATAGGCTATTAAGCACAAAGCTACACAATGGGCTATCTGCGCTGTACCCACCGGGAGTATCGAAACCAGATTTTTCGCCTTATAAGCAGATTTACCGTTGAGCTATCTGGAGAACGGCGACACAAATATTGAATTTCTAGTCCAAATGCAGTGTTGTTTTAAGTTAATTTGGAGATACAATAACTAGTGTGGTGATGAGTCACATTTACGGCCCACGTGTATGTTACAAAGGTTCCATCTGTACGATACACGGTGAGCATATTGATCACACTGTCAGTTCAAGGAGGGGAGGCGTGGGAAGGGAATAGTGTAGTTTACGAGGTATTCACGAAAGCACTGTTTTTGTTTGTTGGGTTTTCATGAGTGAATATTTATTAAACATATATTTAAATTTTTAGAAATACAAATAACTGTTATTAAAAATAAATATCGACTAAACATATAACATATCCTATCATCACTATACTAGGCGGGTCCATAACCCCCTGGTGGTATCTTGATACGATACTCCACTTTATTTCCCTATTTACGTCTTGGATATCAACTACACACCATATAAAGTTAACAATAAAGGGAAACACGTTGGTTTGTAAATCACTTTATTTACAATAAAACACAAAAACGTGATCACAGAACAACTGAAAGTGCTGAAAGTTTCTGACCGTAAAATATAAAGTTTGTGTCCTGTAAAATGATGGGAACTGTGATACCCTTGAGTGGCACGCTTCGTTGACATAATATATCGTAAAAATTCCAGATAGGCTTTATTCAGCATAAAAGAAACGAGTCAAAAGTACGGATGTGGTTATGTTAGCTTTATAATCTGGCAAATATGGCTGAAAGTGAAGCCTGACGTATCAATAGAAAGACAGACGGCCATTGGTTAAAGGTATGAAATTTGACACATTGTGGTTTCATGTAAGTAGCAGTGGGCTAACCAAACAAAACCGGATTTTAATTAATAATTTGTCTAATCGTTCGGTTTAATTAGAAAAGTAGAGACACAAAACATTACAATGCTAAAATCCGGAGTTCGATACCCTGCGATGGGTACGGCAGATAGCCTATTGTAGCTTAGTTCTAAAAAATAAAAACAACACAAAAGCCACTTAGTACCATCAGAACACACACACACACTGTTTGCGCACAAAACAAACTCGGCTGGCTACAATCTCTGACATTCCAATGGTAGAAGTACCATCAGAACACACACACACTGTTTGCGCACAAAACAAACTCGGCTGGCTACAATCTCTGACATTCCAACGGTAGAAGTACCATCAGAACACACACACACTGTTTGCGCACAAAACAAACTCGGCTGGCTACAATCTCTGACATTCCAACGGT
>NW_013666530.1:363972-373327 GCF_000517525.1 Limulus polyphemus | reverse complement strand
CACAAAAGCCACTTAGTACCATCAGAACACACACACACTGTTACCCTGTTTGCGCACAAAACAAACGCGGCTGCCTACAATCTCTGACATTCCAATGGTAGAAGTACCATCAGAACACACACACACTGTTACCCTGTTTGCGCACAAAACAAACTCGGCTGGCTACAATCTCTGACATTCCAATGATAGAAGAGCCAGCAGTGGCACTACAGTAGCTTATGAAACATACCCTCTTACTGCCCGCTGTTGTCTTACCAACATTTTCTGTCGTCCTAGTGAAACGGGAGCCAGTAATAGCACAAATGAAAAATGGATACTCTTTTTTTTTTAGCATATTAAAAAGCTTGGGCAGTATTTAACCACGGCGCAGGTGTCATGTAAGTGAATGTTCTGATTCTGAGTGAAAGTAGAAACGGGGTAACCAGTGAAGCGAGGTTAAAATGTATAAGATCACTTAGGATGAAGTTGCACAAAAAGGATAGGCACCGCCAACTTTCAAAGTCTCTAAGCTATTTCTTTACCGAGAAGACAATGCTTTGGCTATTATTAACTTACAGAAATAAAGTTCCTTGACAGCAGGAGTTACAATCCCTAGAATCCTGATCCCGGGATCTCGTATGCCAATTGAGCTCCCCACATTTCTGGATATGTAAAAGAAGGAACGCTGGGATTGGATTAACCCTCTCTTGTTTTATTTGTTTGTTTTAGAGCAAAGCCACATTGGACTGTCTGCTGTATCTACCGCGGAGAATCGAACCACAGATTTTAGCGTTGTAAGTTGGTAAATTTACCGCTGACCCACTGGGGAACAATACCCCTTTCCTGACCCGAGGAGTATCTCTAATAACCCTTGATTTTTTTTTTCTTATCACGATGGTAATACTTAACCAAATTGTATGAGAAGTATTAACCAACACGATTTCGTGACTAAACTTCAGTAGCCAATAAAAAGCTGCTTGTACTCAATGGCGTAGGTATGCCTCCGCAATTGCGGGGGAGGGGGGGCGAGCCAAAAGGGGTCCGAATCGTAACTATAGTAATATTGAAATAAATGTAGAGGGTCCCTTTTTTCCCTTTTTTTTTTTGCGGGATGGAGCATCTTTTGAAGTTACACCACTGCCCGTACTCAAGTTTGATTGCTCACATTCTGAATACTGATCAACTCTCCTTGTTGGATGATGGTGACGCGTTCATATACGATAAGATAACAGTTTTAGTAACAAAGCTACTCGTGCAAATGTTTAGTTTTACCAATCTCCAGTGTTTGAAATTATTACTTAATAATTTAAATTAGAAAAGTTTCATTGAGACCAAAAAAGAACTTAAATGAACAGAATGTTTAGTAGGAATTATAATTAAATTTCATGTCTAGCTTACCACATAACCATATATTTCATACTATAGCTCCAAGGTTTTTGCTTACATAAATACGAGAGAAAACTTAGAACTAAATCAAAATGAACGATCTGAGTTGTTAACGACTTGTTTAACTATGTTTACATATAACTTGTCCTAGAAGAATGTGCGGACTGGTCGTGAACAACCAAATTATTCACACCGGAGTGTATGATGTGCTGTTACCGGCAGTGATGTATATTGCACATTTTGAAATAACTGACTGTCCACAACAATTAGATGTTTTGAACACGTAAATACTGGAAAGTTAGAATAACGCTCAAGGACGACTATTATAACAATAATACTAACAACGTAAATCCCTACCGCAACTCAAACATAAACACTGTTAAATACACGAGGGGTATTTACCTCAAGAACACAAACACTGTTAAATACACGAGAGGTATTTACTTCAAGAACACAAACACTGTGAATACACGAGGGGTATTTACCCCAACATCACAAACACTGTAAATACACGAGAAATATTTACTCCAACAACACAAACACTGTAAACACACAAGAAATATTTACCCCAACAACGCAAACTGTAAATGCAAGAGAATTATTTATCCCAATAACGCAAACACTGTAAATACACGAGAAATATTTACTCCAACAACAGAAACACTTGTAAATACACGAAAAATATTTACCCCGATAATAGAAACACTGTAAATACAAGATAATTATTTACCCCAACTCTGTACAGCTCCTGCGGGCCTTTCATATCCAGAGGATGAGGGATGTGATGAAAGCACGTGGGAATGGTATATATGTTTTCTTCAGAAGCATAAGCCCTCCCTGAAGAAGCACTTCCAACTTTTGCCATGACGTTTAGGTTCCAGTAAGTGTTCCTATAGCACTTTCATAACGTTATGTTGTCAAAGTATTTTAGAAAGTCAGTTAAGTATATTGTTCTTTTTTTTCAACACATTTATTTTATCGTTCTCTTACTTAATTTGTTCTCTCTCTCTCTCTCTGTGTTGAAATATGCTAATTTAATACATCGAGCATATTGGTAAAGACATCCGTACACGATCTAAATACTGCGGAGAGAGAAAGTCAGGGCGTTTCAAAACCTTGGTGCAATAACTCGTGCAAGCTTCCGTTGCTTGTTCACTACACTCGCGTGGTTGTCACGCTATCTACTCCTGAATGTATACAGTTCCGTAGGCGCGAGAAATTAGCCAATAAGGTTACAAGCACTTTACATGATCAACCAATCGTAGAAAGGAGTAAACAGTAACGTCTGTTCTATCTCTCCCAGAGTACAAACAACAAAAAGTCAATCGTCCATATGTACTGTACACTGCACACCTGTCGGAGAGGATGTGTTATTGCACACAGGAAAGTTATGTGAGGTTATTTTATCCAAAACACGAGTATAAAAGAGCAATGCTTTAATGTCACTTACAGTTTGATTCATATGCACGGTATTCCAAAACAGTTCGACTCAAAACACTATCAAAATAACAGAGAAACAGCTTACAAAGGCATATTATTCAGAGATTAAACCTAACTCTTTAAAATAGTAAGTTTAATTTCTAACATAAAAATCAGTGTCTCAACTTGAAATGTATGAAACAGTAAACAGCAAATAGGATAATGCAGTTTTACACTTTGAAACAGTAAATAGGATAAGGCAGTTTTACACAGGGAAACAGTAAATAGGATAACGTACTATTTACACATTGAAACAGCAAATAGGATAATGCAGTTTTACACTTTGAAGGAGTAAATAGGATAAGGCAATTCTATGCATTGAAGCAGTATGTAAGTAAACGCACTCGTAAACATTGAAACTGTAAATATGATAACGCAGTTTTACACATTGGAACAATACTAGGTTAACGTACTTTTTTACACATTGAAACAGCAAATAGGATAATGCAATTTTACACATTGAAACAGTAAATAGGATAAGGCAGTTTTACACATTGAAACAGTAGATAGGATAAAGAAAATCTACATATTGAAGCAGTATACAAGTTAACTCACTTGTATACATTGAAGCAATAAATAGGTTAATACATTATACATTCAGAAGTTGAATTGCGTAGAATAATATGTAGCTCAGTGTATATCTACGCAAATGAAAAAAAAAAAACTTTTGGATTTCTTAGTGCAGAGCTACAAAATTGGATTTCTGCATTCTGTCCACTTCGGGGAATCGAACTCCGGATTTTTTACCACTGACTCACCGGGGAATAAAAGAATATATCAATACAGAAATATAAAGAATAAAGAATACAGAAATATAACTGATTAAAATAACATTCAAAAATCTATTATACGGGAGGCTAACTTATATACAGAACATACATAACCAAAACCTTAATCGTGAGAAGATAAAATAATAATATCTACATAACAAATAATCATAGCCGAAACAGCGACATCTAAAAAAAATGCACTCAGGATAATTTATAAAAAATATAATATCTAACAGTAAGTACGCAAAGATGAAGACAGGAGTTTACAGGAGAAGAAGTTATGTTCAGGACTATTATAATTTGAGACACTATCATAACTGTATTAAGGAGTTTATAGAATAATGTATTTACCCATTAAATAAATCAAGTTGTACTGAGGTAGACACTACTATAGGTCCAGCTTATCTATCTCGGTTAACTTGTGTTCAGGGTTACTGAGGAGGAGCGGATTTCTCCGAAACTAGTATAACCCAAAAACAAATAAAGTGTAGATTGAACTGGACCTACCTTTAACTTAGATTTCGAAATTAATCAATTTTCGGAATACTAAGTTTATTTATTACTACTATAAATGTACTAAGGAGTTTATAAAATAACGTATTCAGGAGCTGTAGACTACTTTATACAGATGTTATAAACACAAACACTGTCCAGGAAATCACAAATAAATAATATTTATCAAGACACTAAGTTTTTTAATACGAGCAGGTTACATATTTTTTATGAAGAAATTAAATAAAAAGTAAAAAAATAAAATATAAATATATACAGGGTGTCCATAAAATCTGGAGACATAGGGAAATGACTTAAATTTGTTGTTGTTTTTTTTCATTACAGGTAAAAATCTAAAGAGGTAAAAATAGTAAAGTAGAACTGATACTGCTATGTGAACGAGAAGGATGGTCGTATAGGAAAGTGACGTGTTTATAAACATTTTTGGCATTGTCTTCAAAAATATTTCGAGAACACATTGAATAATTCCAGTTCCAATATACAACTTATTTTGTAATTGCCCTATGTCTCCAGACTTTACGGACGGGCCCGGCATGGCCAGGTAGTTAGGGCGCTCGACTCGCAATCTGCGAGCCGCGGGTTCGAATCCCCGTCACCTCAAACATGCTCACTCTTTCAGCCGTGGGGGCCTTATAATGTGACGGTCAATCCCACTATTCGTTGGTAAAAGAGCAGCCCAAGAGTTGGCGGTGGGTGGTGATGACTAGCTGCCTTCCCTCTAGTCTTACACTGCTAAATTAGGGATGGGTAGCGCAGATAA
Organism: Limulus polyphemus; assembly: GCF_000517525.1. Classification (NCBI taxonomy): domain Eukaryota; kingdom Metazoa; phylum Arthropoda; class Merostomata; order Xiphosura; family Limulidae; genus Limulus; species Limulus polyphemus. The sequence goes on along the minus strand of NW_013666530.1, from coordinate 368,440 downwards.
CCCTCGTATAGCTTTGCGCGAAATTCAAAACAAACAAACTTTATGGACACCTTGTATATATATATATGCACACACACACACAAAGAGAACTGTAATAAAAGGTTATACAATAATATATATTTGAAATCTAAGTCACTAACAAGGCATTTAGGAGGCTGCTGAATAACATTTTCTCATTAAATAATCAAAGCTATATTCAGAAGTTTATACGATAATGTACACATCCGCTATACAACCTGAGTTCTATTCAAACATACACAGGATAATACAGTGGTTGCCAACCTTTTTATGTTCCTCAACTCCCAAGCCAAGTCGCACCCACTGACCCATTTAATTTTTAAAAAAAAGTTTTTATTAACAAAAGAAATAAATCAAAGTAAGTCAACGACGCGCGAATTTTGAGTGATGACTAGTGGAATGTCTTAGTAACTCATGGAAACTGGCCTCCAATTTTGAGACGTGGGGTTTATTTTCTTTTTAATGCTTTCCAAAGGTTTTTGCGTACCTCCACAAACACTTCTGCGTACCTTAGAAACACGCGTACCACTGGTCGAGTTGGTTCGGTTGTGTTTAGAGCAAAGCCACGTTGGGCTATCAGCTGTGTCCACCTCGCGGAATCGAACCCCGGGTTTTAGCGTTGTATGTTGGGGAGACCCACTGGGATAATGTGTATAGATACACTACATGGCCAGAGCTGTATACTGGTGTCTACAATACAATTCATTTCTACATTCTAATTAACCAATAATTTATTCAATAGTTACAAAGTCGTGCATGTGAAGTGGCTGTTAGAGCCGACTGCGACCGGTTGTGTTTTATTTTGGACACTTTAAAACAGATGTAAATGATAATCACTATAAATTATCTCTAAAGACATTTGCATTTTTAACCTGAGTGGGACCTTATGCACACTGGAGATAGACGGCCAGGTCAAAGACCCTAATTTTGAATTGCTGACCAGAGAGAGGGACAGGCATTCAGCAACATTTGCTACCACAAAGAATTTGTCTAGGTTTTTTAACCGAATAAGGATTAACTGTCACGTTTATAACACTTCCACAGCTGAAAGTGCGGAGAGTATACAGACTGCCATCTCGGATCGAATCTTGGAGTTTCTGAAACACTGACCGGCTCGCTAACTATTAGACCATACACGACCCGGAATATCTAAAGATACTAACAGTGACAAATGTGATACTAATGTCGCTGGTCAGTAAAATGATGGTAATAGAGTCTTGTAAGTCTTGACCCAATGGACGGAAATGTTCCCCGAACTTGTCACTAACTATAACTGAATTTGTCTATAAAAATGTGAAACTATCTATCATTAACAGAACAAAAAAAAATCCCTTCATTTAAATATAGCATAAGTGGGCACTGCGCTTAGTTTAACAGTGTTTCTAAATTTCACCAGAGGCACATTGAGAATCATATGATTTTTCCAGAAAGGTTTGGACATAAGGCAGGGTATTTCAAAAGTCTCACAGTTGGCATTTATATGTTTTCCGTCATTTTATATCACAGCCTGCGTGTCGCACGTTCGAAACCCGTCACCAAACATGCTCGCTCTTTCAGCCATGGGAGCGTCCTAAATGTGACGATCAGTTTGATTATTCGTTGGTAAAGAGTGGCCCAAGAGTTGGCGGTGGGTGATGTTGATCAGCTGCCTTCCTTCTAGTTCTTTGAAGTTAAGCACAAAGCTACACAATGGGCTATCTGTGGTATCGAAACCCGATTTATAGTGTTGTCAGTCCGCAGACATACCGCTGTGCCACTGGGGGGCATGGATGACTAGAACATATAGTCTTCGAGTTGTTTTGCGTGAAATTCAACAAACATTTTCAATCAACATATCAGTATTCTAAATTAACGACTACAAGGTTATCATCTCCTCTGGACAATGACCATTGACCATCGCAATATCCTGCACACTGACATTCGCATTTCATTCAGATCACTATCCCCTATTGTTTAAGGGTCTGGCCTGGTGGTTAGGGCGCTCTGCTCACAATCTGAGGGTCTCGGGTTCGAATCCCCGTCACACCAAACATGCTCGCCCTTTCAGCCGTAGGGGCGTTATAATGTGACGATTAATCCCACTATACGTTGATAAAAGTGTAGCCCAAGAGTTGGCGGTGGGTGGTGATGACTAGCTGCCTTCCCTCTAGTCTTACACTGCTAAATTAGGGATGGGTAGCGCAGATAGCCCTCGTGTAGCTTTGCGCGAAATTCAAAACAAACAAACTGATACGATTACGCGCGCGCGCACGCACACACACACACACACACACACATATATAAATATAATATTACCGTCTGTTGTATGTTCATGTAACTACTTCGCAGGGTGTAGATGGATCTTTACCAAAGTACGCATGGAGGTTCATTAGGTCAATGCGGAGGTACATACAGATTTTCACTTTTGCATTTTGTGTTTTGCGGTTTTTATGGAAATGTTTACGTTTTTTTTTACCAATAATTCGCCCACGTAGATGGATAGTCACCAAATTTGATATGGAGGTTCATTGTGTCAATGGGGAGATATATATAAAATTTTTCAGTTTTGCAATTTTCATGAGCATTTTTGCATTTTTTACCACTACCTCACCTCCTGTGGATGGATCTTCATTTTGCGTTTTGCGTTTTTTACCACTACCTCACCTCCTTCGGATGGATCTTCACCAAGTTTGATATGAATGTTTGTTGGGTCCATGGGGAGATACATGCAAATTTGCGGTTTCACATTTTGTGTTTTGCAGTTGTTATGGGCGTTTTTTACAATCACATATAAGGGAAGCAATTTTTCTTCTCCTAAGATAACCTTTCATTAATCTTGAATTTACATAACTAGTGTCCAGGGGACTTGTACCCCAGCTAGTACAGCTATAAAGTGTGAAAACATCGTTCTAAAAATAGAAACATACTCTTTGATAACTATTATTTTATGCAAACCATGCAAATGTTTTCATGAAACGATAATACGTATTTATAGCGTTTCTCGTGTAAAACAGCGGACATGGTCTTAATTATTTGAATTTCAAATTATTTAATTACTATAGAGTTTTAATGAAAAACAAAACGTTGTTTATGATGAACGAAAATAATAAAAAAATATGAAAAAATTATTTCAGTGTTTTTTTTTGTTGTTCGTTATTAAGAACAAAGCTACACAATAGGTTATCGGTGCTTTGCCCTCCACAGGTATCGAAACTCGGTTTTTGGCGTTGTAAGCCTTCAGACTTACTTCAGACATATATTTTAGTATGAAGCTCTGTAGTGCCACCTGCACGAGTAAAAATAACTTTAAAATATTATTTAGCACATTGTAAATTTATTGGCTATGCAGAAAATGTTCTTGCAGCGCTTTTCGAAAAAATGAAATAACCCGTTTTGCGGTTTGATTTCATATTGCCCCGAGCGGCTTAGCTGTAAGTCTGAAGGCTAATAACGCTAAAAACCGAACCGAGTTTCAATATCTGTAAAGATTGCCCATTGTGTAGCTTTGCGCTTAACAACAAACAAACAAAATTCATATTGATATCTATATTTCAGACAAATGTTATTGGATATCATTGTTTTCGCCCAGCTGTTATGAACATCCTATGACAGACTGTTTCCAAGCAACAACCTCTCCCGAAGGGATCCAGAACCGGAAGACCAGCTGGTGTGGTTAAATTCAATGGTTTAGTTTCCGCTATAGTTCTTCCTTCGTTATGCCTAAAACTTATACAAAAATCCTGAATTACACACTAGCCTGAAAAAGTGTGTTCTGTTCTATACAGACTTATCGTTTCTTTCTAATGTTCGAGACACATGTGACAAACGGTAACCGAAACTTTATGGGCCCTAAGTTGTCACTGAATGTATTGAAATAAGCCAGCTGTCGCCGCGTGCAGAGCACCTGTCCGGCTCGTGCCAAGCAAGAGGATTATATACTCCAAGCACATTCACGATAAACAGTCGAGAGTTTTTGTGTTTAAATATATTAATAATATATACGCTTTTAAGAATAGGAAAGTGAGCATTACATTCTACCGTGTAACTCGTGGCGGCATTTCAGCAATATTCAATCGTAATTTCTACAAAATACACCAATTGTTGATAACGTAGCACGTTTCGGAGCCCGTATGTTGATAACGTAGCACGTTTCGGAGCCCGTACATCAAATGGCCAGATGGTTAGGGCGCTTGACTCACAATATGAAAGTGAGCATTACATTCTACCGTGTAACTCGTGGCGGCACTTCAGCAATATTCAATCCTAATTTCTACAAAATACACCAATTGTTGATAACGTAGCACGTTTCGGAGCCCGTATGTTGATAACGTAGCACGTTTCGGAGCCCGTACATCAAATGGCCAGATGGTTAGGGCGCTTGACTCACAATATGAAAGTCGCGGGTTCGACCCCCCCCATCCCACTAAACATACGCTCGCCCTTTCACGCCGTGGGGCGTTATAATGTCTAG
>NW_013666530.1:359859-363409 GCF_000517525.1 Limulus polyphemus | reverse complement strand
CATTGGTAATAGAGTAGCCTAAGAGTTGGCGGTGGGTGGTGATGACTAACTGCCTTCCTTCTAGCCTTTCACTGTTAAATTAGGGACGGCTAGCGCAGATAGCCCTTGTGTAACAAAAAATAATAAGAAAACCAAGAAATTTAGACTTTGTATATATTAATATTAGTACTTTTTAAAAATAGCCTATTAACTAGAGGTTTTGCATTTCTAAAAAAAAAAATTAAATAACAACTTAAAGAGTTCATTGTCGGAAGTCCAAGAATAATTTTAGTTATGAGAAAGGCAAACTTTTGTTGGTAAACGTCAAGTGAAAGAGTGATATGACCAGACAACAACGTGTTGTATACATATTTGGTCGCGGGTTCGAATCCGCATCCCACCAAACATGCTCGCCCTTTCAACCGTGGGGGCGTTATAATGTGACGGTTAATCCCACTATTCGTTGGTAAAAGAGTAGCCCAAGAGTTGGCGGTGGGTGGTGATGACTAGCTGCCTTCCCTCTAGTCTTACACTGCTAAATTAGGGACGGCTAGCGCAGATAGCCCTCGTGTAGCTTTGCGCGAAATTCCAAAACAAACAAACAAACATATTTGGTCCCTGGTGCTAGAAATTTCCACTAGTCTTTTTTCATTTTTTTTTTTTTAAGGAAACGAATTGATACCGGCCTGAAAGTATAACATACACATTTTGTACCAGTAGGTTGCTTAAAGCGGGCAGCTCAGATTCCAAGCCGTCACATTCTTAAAACGTGGTTGATAACATAAAAAAAAGAGAGAATTGAACCATGACGACTTCCTGTTGATCGTTTTAATTTTTATGCTGTGGTAAAAACGGTATATTTGTTCTGTGGCTGTGTATGATATGAACATATCTGTAACTTGACCGCTTGTAAGTGTAGAAGTCAGAGAGCAAGGACAGTTTTGTAGAAATAAACCAAAACCAGTACCATGTGCATACACTAAGGAGCAAGAATGTAATCACGTGGAGACGTTGAAATGTGAATGGAATAAGCTTTGAAAATAAAATCAATCAAAACTAACGCATGCTGTACTACCCAGAAATGTCGTAGACGAATTTTCTAGCTACTTGTATAGTATTTGTTATTTTCGTTTTGAATCTCACTTTATGCGACACGTGAGCAAAACGGAAAAGTCAGAGATCCCAATGTTCAGGCATAGTCATAATTAATTTAGTACTGTTAACAAGAAGGAGGGCAACCAGTCAGTATGATCCGCCTACTTGGCTACTCGTAGTCGAATAGATTGACTGTCATAATTATAACACTTCCAAAACTGAAAGTAAAGAGAATGTTCAGCGAATATCACAGCTCAAACCTCGAATCTTTGCTCCGAAGTCGTGCACGCTAATTACTAGGCCACATTCACAGTTTTCGACAGACAGCGGAAGAGCTGGACTTTTAAAAGTGGAGTAGAAATAATAAAACAGTCATATTATCGGATTTTATTCAAAGGTTGTTTTAGTGTCCTAAAAACACATTTCTAACTAAGGGCAATAATGTGGTACCATCAGGTAATTAAGGGCAATAGTATGGTACCATCAGGTACGCTGGTAACTTTCAGGTAAGAATAGTAACTAGAGGTCCAGCAGGATAAATATTGCAGAATTTCTGACGTGACTTAGTTGAAGAAAAGAGACTGGCCACAAGTATGAAATAATACAAACGTAATGTTTATTGATCTGACACACACACGGACAAATACAACTCAGTCGACGTGCACACAGAACGAGAGATAGCACTACATTCTAGGTAGTGATAGTTCTGTATCGTGAAAAAAACTAACCACTGTATACATATTACAATATAGGCAATTCTCCCAGAGTGCACTTGTCATCCACATTGCTCTGTCATCCCGTAAATAAAAATAGGAACTGCATGATTTCCAGAAGTTTCTAAACCTCCACACGACCGATGCTACTAAAGAACAGATTAGTACTAGTCTGAGGAATTCTTTAGCCACATCTTCCGCGGGAGAGTTCACCAATATCAAAATAAAGTGAACCTTGACAATGTGTGACTAGCTCGAAAATAAAATCGTGACATTCCACACATGGTAGATATGCATATTAAATCCAATACTTGTGCTAGACGCAAAATAGATAAACAAATAAATCTTGGTGAACAAGAAATGTTGACCTTACTAAATTAAAAGAAAAATAAACACTTGATATGTTTCGCAAACCACATTAACACATATGATAATAAATATAGTCCTTAAGCCGAGAACATCAGGGTAGTTTTCAGGTTGATTATAACAACGTATTTCTACTGTCGAAACAGGAACAATCTTTGCTCATCATTCCTAAAGAAACAATTTGTTTGTTTGTTTGTAGTTAAGTACAAAGCTAAACAATGGGCTACCTGTGTTGTGCCCACCACTGGTACAGAAAGCCAATTTGTAGCGTTATAAGTCTGCAGACTTTCCGCTGTGCCACTGAGGAGGTATATACATTATATTGTTTAATTTCATGCAAAGCTGCACAATGAACTATCTGCAAGGGTCTAATCCCAAGTTTTAGCGTTACAAGCTCTCAGTGGACAGCAAATATATATATATATCGCTATTAGAAACCGAATAAACAACTTTGATTTGTTCATTTGGTGTTTTTTTTTTGTGTGTTTTTTTGGCACAAAGTCGCATAATAAACTGTAAGTACTGTGCTCAAAGTAGGAATCGAGCCCCGAATTTTAACATGTAACCACCACCACCACCACCCTGAACTTACCTCTGACCACCGGGGGGGGGGGGGTCGCTAATTTATGTAGTTAAGTGCTGTTACATTTCAGTGACACCTTTCTATCAGATTGTATATGATGGTTATCTGCACCATGGCAAACTTGTGATTGTTTGTTTTTGAATTTCGCGCAAAGCTACACGAGGGCTATCTGCGCCAGCCGTCCCTAATTTAGCAGTGTAAGACTAGAGGGAAGGCAGCTAGTCATCACCACCAACCGCCAACTCTTGGGCTACTCTTTTACTAACGAATAGTGGGATTGACCGTCACATTATAACGCCCCCACGGCTGAAAGGGCCAGCATGTTTGGTGTGACGGGGATTCGAACCCGCGACCCGCAGATTGCGAGTCAAGCGCCCTAACCACCTGGCCATGCTGGGCCCAAACTCGTGCTATAACATATTTTTTTAAGATTTAGTTAGCGTGTTTAATATATATATGTGTGTGTGTACGTATATTTAATAGAACGAACTGACTGATACAAGTTTCGTTTCGTTGCACATATATTCTTATCAAAACCCTACAGAAATAATTGTAATAACATTAGCTGTGACACATTGTACATTTAGACTATTAAGACATTTAAATTAAGGGGGCAATTAAAAATTGCAAAATAATATCTTATATCTGCCCTTCTAGAAATGGGACAAACATACCGTATTTTACGGAATATGAGACGCACCCTTATTTTGAAGACAAAGTTTTGAGGGGGGGAAAGCTACAGTCGCATTTGAAAGATTTTCATTGAACAAAAATTCAATTTGATACTTTAAAAATTTGTATATATTATTCTAAA
>NW_013666530.1:357422-359609 GCF_000517525.1 Limulus polyphemus | reverse complement strand
CACCGAAAAATACGGTACATATACATATTTACATACATATATTGCGTATCCCGCGTTCAGGTGCTTTTTAGAGAGTCTGATAAAGGCGTCTCAGTCTAAGGATACACACATAAAGTACTAATAAAACTAATAAATGCAATATCGCATTTATTCAATCTCCTTCCAGCTTTTCGGGTTTAATTTTCTATGCGCATGCGCACTATACCTTATGTTACGGCCGCGAGCGTTACGAGGTTGACTCGTGCCCAGGTTGAACATGAAACGCGATGTATTCCACACAAAAATGATCGTGATGTCATTTCGTACGGACGCGCACGAAAGAGTTGTGGCAACTTTCCTTTTTATGCATGGAACAGATAGAAAATGAGTTATTTCCGTGCAAAATACTTATGCAATTAGTTCGAACTGCAGACCATATATTTATAACTGACAGTAGCTAAATCACCGGTACAAAAAAAGAATATGTTTTTAAATATTATATGTTATAAACATTTCGATACTGAACTAAAGAAAAAAAATGATTCAGTGGTTAATTGTTTGTTGTTAAGCACAAAGCTGCACAATAGGCTTTCTGAGCTGTGGCCACCACGAGGATAGAACCTCGAATTATAGCGTTTAACTGTTAGAACAGAGATGAGTTCGGGATTAACGTTTTAGGCCCGAGCCGAATCCAAAGAAAAAAAACACTTCTGAAATAGGTACGACTAAGTCCGCCCCCCCCCCAAAAAAAAAGAAGTCAAATCCAACCTGAGCGCGAGCAAGTACATACAGATTAAGGTGCGATTAAAGTCGTACTCTAACCTGTCCGACTGATTTCTATACTAGGGCAGACGAGAAAAAGGTAGTGGAGGAATTCAAAAAGAAGTGAAAATAACAGTTAAATGCGCCATAGGAAATGAGTTCTGAGGTTGTATCTACAAATTCATTTTTTTCCAAGTTCTTTGAACAGCTTTTATAAAAAGATAAAAAAGGTCGAATGAATACTTTGAGTGTGAACACACATTTTCACATTCGAAACTACTGCGTGTCTGCAAAATAAGAACAATACCTTGGTGTTTCCAAAGTTGGTTGATTCAGTGATTAACTTGTAAAGTAAATAAAATCATATTCTAGCGTGAATTTTGTATCTCCTTGGTTGATTCAATGATTAACTTGTAAAGTAAATAAAATCATATTCTACTGTGAATTTTGTATCTTCTTGCTTGATTCAGTGATTAACTTATAAAGTAAATAAAATCATATTATAGCGTGAAAGTAAATAAAATCATATTCTAGCGTGAATTTTGTATCCCCTTGGTTGATTCAATGATTAACTTATAAAGGAAATAAGATCATATTCTAGCGTGAATTTTGTATCTCCTTGGTTGATTCAATGATTAACTTGTAAAGTAAATAAAATCATATTCTAGCGTGAATTTTGTATCTCCTTAACAAGTCTATTACTGACAAGCAACCTGGGCCGGATATTCGGGTCTCTGATTGTAACGCTCTCTAAGCAAAGAGACCTACAACTTCCCGGCAAAGCAGATACTGGGCTGGGAACAACAACAATAGGGGCACTGGAAGCTGCACGAACTGCATCAACAATGAACTTCCGGAACTGCAAATATATTGTTGGCGGATGCGTGGACTTACAGGAGCTGTAAGTTATATGCCGTGAGCTACCAGATCATAGGGGTCTGCGTCTCTCTCTCTCTCTATATATATATATGTGGAAACACACACACATACACAAAAGCGAAACTGCCCTCCAAAGAAAAATTGAGTTAGAAAGAGCATAATAACTACTTTGAATTAGGCAGTAAACATTTTTTGTAATTAATGGAGAAGATAACAAAATAAACGTTTTTCACTTCAACTCACTACATTTTTCAGATTAAAAATATTGTTACGTCTCCGTTTGTTAATTAACTCTCCGTAAATTCGTTCCGACGAAACTTAAGCGACACAAGTCCTTTCTTAATAAAACTGGTTTATTCTTTCCGAATATAACTTTACCGACACACTCAACTTCAACAATCGCGCTAAACAAACGTTGTAACAACGAACGTCTACAATACTTCTGACTGCAGTTCAATTACTCACTGTCTACACACACATTACATTACCGCGTCACGTTGTCCCCCTCTTATATATACCCGCCTACCCCATCTAGTAAATACTAGAGCATTCATGAAGAAACAAGAT
>NW_013666530.1:346939-357233 GCF_000517525.1 Limulus polyphemus | reverse complement strand
AAAAAAGATAGTTCTAGAAACTAGAGGGCGCCACACCAGTCACGTGACCTCGATGACGCAACAATATGTTCTCATAAACACTGACTCAAAGTATTCATGGACCGAGGAAATATAAAGCCGCCGTTTCATACTAATAGAGCCCGTAAGTAGATCTTGTTGCAGTTTATAGTGTAAATTACAATAATACGCTACTTCAAAAGAGTTCTGCGTGTTGTTAGAATAACCATTTCCTTAGTCTTGTGAAATGTTAGAACATTTCGCCCTTCTGGAACTCCAATGGGAAGGATTCCCAAAACCTCCTTCTGGCATCTTCATGTCTGGCCTTCTCTAACCAGAAACTTGTTAATACGCTTGTGTATATATACACACATGTATTGTTATTTTAGAGCAAACAAATTTTGTAACATTCACCTGTTAATTCAGTTTGGTCACGTAGTTCTGTGGGGATTTTTTATTTATGTATTTTCTATGAAATGGTAATCAAACGTTTATGCAGTAATTAGTAGTAAGTCTGTAGTACACAATTTGTCTTTAACGTTCATCCTTGTTTTTGTAAAGTTGGTGTTTGTGTTTAGAGCAAAGTCACAACGGGCTATCAACTGCGTCCACCGCGGGGAATCGAACCTCCAAATATTGTGAGGGGCGCACAACTCTGACTACAGGAGCATATAAATCATATATGAAAGTACAAATTGAAAAATAATGAAGTTTTAAAAACTAACGTACAAATACTACTATTATTAAGTGATACAGTAACAACAATTAAGATGGGAAAATGACATGTACAGCATATATGCAAATAGGTTGCACGAGGTACAGTGGGCGACATAAAACAAGTTTGCGCAACACTGGTCTAGAGTTTTGTTTGTTTGAAGTTAAGCACAAATCAACAAATACCACTGTGCCATTGGGGCCACGCTGGTCTAGAGGTAGCTCAGAGAAATAGTTAAAATTTGCTAAAAGGTTAATAGTACCAACATCATCACGAGGTGGTGTAAAGACCACACCACCTAGCGGTTATTGATTGATAGTCCTCATTTCAATATTATCGATACACTAATTTAAAAGACAGCTGTGAAATCACACATGGCAAACATATTTTTTGTGGCATAAACGTTCACATTTTGCTTCTTTTTTTTTTTACTCGTTATATAAACTTTATGAAAAATGTGGCTCATAGGACTTACGTTCAACCGTTTTGTTTTTTATTGAGTTTAGTTTTGAATTTCGCGTAAAGCTACACGAGGGGCTATCTGCGCTAGCCGTCACTAATTTAGCAGTGAAAGACTAGAGGGGAAGACAGCTAGTCATCACCACCTACCGCCAACTCTAGGACTACTCATTTACCAAACGAATAGAGGGATTGACCGACACATTATAACGTCCCCACGGCTGAAAGGGCGAGCATTTTTGGTGGGACGGAGATTCGAACCTGCGACACTCAAATTGTGAATCAAGCGTTCCTAACCACCTGGCCATGCCGGACCTTTTTTTTTATTATTGAGAAACGAGTTTCATTGATTTTACAATAGGTAGAATAATCCTATCAACACAATTAACATAATTACTCGAAAACAATAAAATTACTCAAAACTAATTGAATTATTCGAATAAATAGTTTAAATGCCACTTGAAAATTTTCATTTTGTAATTTTTTTTTTGTCTGAAACTAAAATGTAACACCATATTCCTCATTAAACCCCCAAGCAGTATAAATTTCTAAAGAGAAAGGTTAGTTTTCTCAAGAGTAAGAAGTCCCCCAGTGGGGCAGCGCTAAGATAATGGACTTACCACGCTAAAATCTGAGTTTCGTTTCCCCAGTGTAGACAGAATGTAGATAACCCATTGTACAGCTAAACTAAATAACATGATTTTAGGTTTTTTAACAAGTTCGTTTAAAAGACTAATATAATTTTTGGGGTAACATAGAAAAGTTAAAAAAAACGTTGCTATTTCTATACACGTCTAGTTGAGTTGTTTAACTCTCTGTGCTTAGGAACTTGATACAATGAATATTATCTGGCATGTCTCTTGTGTCTTACATAGCTTCACGTGATATTTTTTCTTTTTAGTTGCTGGGTCAATATCATTTTCATGCAAAAAAAAACAAAAACAAACAAACGCGAGAAATATTAAAAAACATGAACTTATTGCTCGTAAAAAGCTCTTCTACTCAAATTTCTCTGCTGTTGTCATGGCTATGCTTCAAGAAGCTTTTTTTTTCTTCTTTTAAGGTGATAACTCATAACGTACCAGCTCGCTTCTCTATAAGATTGGTTTATTGCCGTGGTTACGCTTATTTTCCAATGCTAAGAGCTCAAAACTTACCAGCCCATTTCAAGAAATGCATAGTTGCCACATGTTGTTAAAAACAGTGTAATATTTGCATAAAAACTTCGATTATTTATGACTGGTGCTGTGTATCATTTTCAATTGACACACAATAATACTGCCCCAAAAATTCGAAATCATAGAATGTAAAAGAGCCCGCTAATCCACAACGTTAAGTATTGATAGAAAATTCGAAATTATAGAATGTAAAAGAACTCGCTAATCCACAACGTTAAGTATTGATAGACAATACGAAATTATAGAATGTAAAAGAACCCGCTAATCCACAACGTTAAGTATTGATTGACAATACGAAATTATAGAATGTAAAAGAACCCGCTAATCCACAACGTTAAGTATTGATTGACAATACGAAATTATAGAATGTAAAAGAACTCGCTAATCCACAACGTTAAGTATTGATAGAAAATTCGAAATCATAGAATGTAAAAGAGCTCGCTAATCCACAACATTAAGTATTGATAGACAATACGAAATTATAGAATGTGAAAGAACCCGCTAATCCACAACGTTAAGTATTGATAGAAAATTCGAAATTATAGAATGTAAAAGAGCCCGCTAATCCACAACGTTAAGTATTGATAGAAAATTTGAAAGTCGTAAAAAACAGTACTTGTTTTTAATCCGTTGTAACTATATGCAGTCAACTTAAACGATTTGGCATTTCAACATATTCTAAGTTTTCAATGTATATTTTATATAAATTGACCGGATGAAGCCAATAGTACAAAATATATTTTTAGAGCCCTTGTATACCTTGATTGGTTTATCTAAACTCACAAGCAACTCGCAGATGTGACATAGAAAACCATTATAACTACTTTTAGTCTCCTAAAGGGCGTTTCAAAAACACAAATTAGCGAACTACTATATATAAGTACTAATTTAAGAAACTTCCAAATACGCAAACGCTGACAAAACATATTTAAACAATATTAATGACGACATTTTTGGTGGTTTATTTTTATCTCAAATGACAAAATGGTCTATACGTGTTTTACCTAGTGTGAGGAAACGAATCCCGAGTTTTAGTATTATAAGTCCGTAAACTTACCACTACCCACCGGGATAAATCAGTGCTGAAATCCACAATAAGAGAAATTTATAACTAGCTTCTTCTTCTTCCATCTAAAAATTTAAAATTTACAACTGAAAACAATATACCAAAAGTGTTTAATTTTCCAATAGAATGGTAAAAACAAAAACGTAACTTGTTAGAGGAACCATTGATTAGCTGTGTTGGTTCATAGAACTGTTTGAAATTTCTCATACAAACACAATGCACAGAATTCACTCATCACAAGAGGAAGTACAGATAACATCAGCCAAGTGGGTTATTCTTGACAACGGTAATTTTACGGAATTACACAAATCTACTCTGAAATAAAACTTGATGATGTATCGAAAAAATTTAGAAAGATTTTCAAATGATATACCTTAACATTGATAGATAAGTTTTACATTTTACATTATTTTTTCTTTTTCAGAATAATCAGCGTTCTAAACATATTTTCTAACTGAGGTCTATCTTGAAGATTCAAGGCAACCCTGACGATGGTGGAGTAAAGCTACCCAAACATGTAGGGTCTATTATTTTGGCCTTTGGCCAAATAAAATCTTTATTGTGCATTTTAAATGATTATCCTATTTTTATTTCTAAAATTTGAGGTTTATCTTCCTAGATTTAACACCCTCTAAGTAATGTTTTGCTCGCCTTACTCAATGACAATTTCTGAAACGTTAAACCTTCTCAATTCGTTGGTTATCCACCGATAATGGCAACAGTTAGCTCTGTTGAACAACGTAATTAACTCTTTAAATCTTAGAAAGCGCTAATTGTTCCAAAACAATCTTACCTGAAAATTTTAAATATATTCCGCATGAATAATACCAATGATTACGTCATTTGTCCGAGATTGGAATAAATATTTAAAATTTACAGTGAATGAATATTTACCTTACAAAACATAATGCTGATTGAAAGTATCATGAAGAGATAAAAAAATCAATATTAGGTGCTGATATATATAATAACATTCGTGTGCTTTTTTATTATTGGTCATTAAATAATCTCTACGGAATCCATAAGTATATTTTATCTGATTTTTAAAACGTCTTCAATTTATATATGAGTATGATGCATAAAGTTAAAATTATGAGCTTCTACAAAATGTATGTTAGTTTAAAAAAAAATCACATTTTATAATTTTGTAAGGAAAATTCGAGTCTACAGTGATGTTTCATGATCACGTGATATCAGGTCAGTTTTATTAATAACACAGAAATTGTAGATAAGTAATTTAAATTATTAGTAGCACTTGCATATTTTCTTTAAACAAATTATCTTGGTTTGAAGATACATTGCAAGTCATATTTCGTTTTGTTAAAACAATTATGTGGATTTTTAACATAAAAATATGCAATGTTTGTCATGTTACAAGATGAAATATTGGAAGCTTAGATTTAAGTTAAATAAACAGAAAACTAAATACATCCACTACACAGATAAATATATTGATTATGATTATTAGTTTTATTATTATCATATTCTCTTTTTTTCTTTTTCATGTGTTCTACACAACCCATGATAATTTCACTGTTAATTACTGAAACATGTTAAACAAACATAAAATATTTCGTATAAATACCTCACCTTAAGATTATCTAACTGGCATAGTTATCTATCCACTGTGCTTCCCAGTGGCACAGCGCTATGTCTGCGGAATTACAACGCTAGAATCCGTGCTTCGATACCCGTGGTGGGCAGAGAACAGATAGCCAATTGTGTAGCTTTGTGCTTAATTACAAACAATCTAGCCAGTGTGGAATCTCTGTACGTGTGTTTTAAAATCAACAACAAATGTTTTGAGGAATATAGTGCCATCTGCTATCCGTTTGCGATATTATGTTAATAATATTATAATTGCTGTTTTCTTTCAAAATACTTATTACTCCCCCTTAATGAAATTAGATCAAGGTATACTTCAACTATCTAATTTAATATATGTGGACAATTATTGTTATATGACAAACTAAAATAGTTTAAAACTAACTAAAAACTAGATAAATAGCATTTAATAGCGGTAGGTAATAGAGTTAAAATTATATTAACAGTGTTTTATGTTTTAGAAACTGTGGTATCCTCAACATAAACTGATTTCCGCATGACGACTAGATAGGTCCGATTTATATCGGGAAGTTCATGCAGGATAATTATAGAGTGAATCTTGATTTAAGTAATCAAATAAGTTTAAGCTAAGAAAATACATAAAATGGACAAATGATGAAAATGTAGAAACAATCTTTAACATAAAAGATAGTGTGCATACATGCGTAGACACTGGACAGTCGCCTCTCTACTGAACGATAAACCAATGAATAGTTATTTTCCCTCGAAAAGACTTTCTGTTGATCGATTATTGTCTCGAACCAACTAGAACTGTTTTTTTATTCCAACTACAACTGACGCTCCATACTAAAGAGGAAACCTCGGTTTTACCCATAAGCAACAAGTGTCACCAGATCAGATGACTGGTCGTTCTCTTACAGCATACAAAGACTGTAACTTCTGGAGAGAAAGACATTGCTGTCGATGACCTATCCTACACAAGGTAGTTAGAATGAAACAGATTGGACCACGTGGTTATGCAAAAACTGCATAGAATCTGAATAAATATTTTTTTTTTTAGAAATTCTTATATTAATACAGAACAGTGAAAATGCATAATGTGCCTATATATCAAAGAAACAAAATGTCAGAGCAAGAAACAACTCTAACACAGAACAAGGTCTGGATTCTGAGATTGTGGCCATTACAAACAATTGTAGAGCATGTAGTAAATAATCTTTACTACTTTGAAGTCATATAGGTAATAGATGGCGCTAAAACATTTTGTTTTAATAATTAACAGATTTTATATTTATATTTATATTTTAGAATTGTAATAATTTTTTGCTACATATTGTTGTGAACAATTAAAATAATGTTTTGTTTTTACATGAATCTAAAGTATATTGTTGTTTGTTGAAAAATTTCGTATTACAATTATTCAAATCAATACACAGACTGTTTGTCGTTGTTTTAATTGGACCAGCATGATAATGTTAACAATATCAGTGAAATACTGTAAATGTTCTCATTTTTAAGCTTGTCACTTCCACGCTTCTACAGTAACATTTTGAAATTATATTACAGAAATATAACATACATAAAATATATAATGTGCTTTGCGCCATAAACAATAATTTTTATAATTCTGAGTTAAATTTATATTATTTTTTATTTTGAATTTCGTGCAAAGTTACACTAGGGCTATCTGCGCTAGCCGTCCCTAATTTAGCAGTGAAAGACTAGAGGGAAGGCAGTTAGTCATCATCTCCCACCGCCAACTCTTGGGCTACTCTTTTTTACCAACGAATAGTGGGATTGACCGTCACATTATAACGCCTCCACGGCTGAAAGGGCGACGGGGATTCGAACCCGTGACCCGCAGATGGCGAGTCGAGCGCCTTAACCACCTGGTCATGCCGGGCCGTTATTTTTAAGTTTTTAATTTTAAATTAGGCTTACATGATACATTTTAATACAAGGAATGAAAATTAATTGACAGAATTCTTCATTGCGGAAATCATAATGTTTTTTAAATGACTGGCTAAAATAACTAAAAAAATCATTAATTTAACTAACTTAGAATCTTGGCTTTTTTGATGATATTAACACTTTATATAAAAAAAAAGTGAACTTGTTATTGTGTTTTATTTAACTAGTTTTCATTATTACACTCACTATTTATAGATGACGCTGTTAAACATTTTTATGTTGCAGAGCAACGCCGCGTCACTTGAATAAGTTATTGTTGGTGAATTCTGCGATGAATACACCTGTTTTCGATTTCTTGAAAGATGATGTTTACAAATCTGTTTACGAACCATCAGAAGACTCATTTCTTCTTATCGATGCTTTAGAAAATGATTTAGAATTAATTCGGAAGCTCAAGTAAGTACAAATAGTTTGTTGTATATGACTGATAGTTACCATTGTTGTTGTATAAGAACTGAGATTTGAAATTGAAATTTGAAGACAGTAGCAACGCTTGTCCATCCATACAATGACAGAGGAGGCAGTAGTATATGAATATGCATCAGTCTACCAAACTGATAAAGTAGAAAGTTGTAATAGATAAGTTACAGATATAACTGGTGCTATAACATATAGGGTCTGCTCTAACCCACGAAAATCACTCGGACACCATATAAATTGTAATCAGTGTTTCTTGTTGATTTATCATGATTTGGATCAGACTTTCTTGTTAAGTGCTTTAAACTTAAATATATGTTTAACTAAATTTTGAAGCATTACATATTGTGAGGAATTTTATTGAATTTTTATTTAAAGTTTATTTTATCAGGCTCGTATAGAAGCAGGTTAGTCATGAACACAGAATTGCACATTGATTTAGGTATCTTCATCCCCATGTTCTTAAATTTGCTTAGGACCTCATATCTACCTACATGCCTCTTGGTGTGAAGTAAACAACAATGTTTAACTGAAATAATTTCATTTATGAATTATATGTTTCACATGCATCAGAAATGTACAAGCTGCTTATGAATTTTACACCGAGAAAGCAAAACTACAAATTGTTTTTATTGTTTTCTTTTCAGTCCTAGTATTTGTCTGGAAGTAGGAAGTGGTAGTGGAGTAGTGATTTCAGCTGTGTCCAAGGTCTTCCCATCAGCATATTGTTTGTGAGTAAATCTCTGTTTGTAGAGTAATGATTTTTTTAAAAATATATTCTAGGTAGAACTATGCCTGTTTCTCTGAGACCAAATTTTTTATTATTATTATGAAGGCTTAGAAAGAGAGAAACATTTTCTGAAGAAATGCTAACCAAGGAAGATGACTGAAGTCAATGTCATGCTCATGAAACCTATTTTTAGGCAATATGAATGTGGCATACTGTTGCGTTGGAAGAGTCTTGTCTATCTAAATGTAAATGCTACAATATAGGGTGAACATGATTGACAATGAAATTCAAGTTCTCTCTGAATATTCTTCACCCTTCTAGGGGAATTAAGACCCATTCCCTGCCACAGAATCATTCTCCACTGCATTACATCACTTTCAGCAGTTTACACTATTGGAACAACACAAGTAGGGTCAAATGTCTTGAGTAGTTTTCACTACATCTTGATTCTAATTTCAATACTTTAAAAGTTGAAATATGAATAATCAAACCAACGTCATACAATTTGTGCTTGAAGCACAACCAAAGCTGTGCAATAGATATAAGTGTTTTGTTTTCAGATTGGTTGTGGGCTGTCATACAACAATTCTTTGTATACTATGATTGGAGGTGAAATTCAGACTTCTGTTTGAGTAATCAGTCAATTGAAAAGCAGCCTGATGTTTTTTACACTTTACCAGCCTTTCCAAACGTAATTTTTACCACAGTCACCAACAATTTTTTTAGTAACTGATGTGTTTTAATAAACATTGTTTATGAAGTGTGATGGCATGTCTTTGATCAGCAGGTTGAAGATACAATTTTTACTAATTATGTGCCTATTAGAATGGATGTTGATTATCATGCACCTTTAAAAGTCTCAGAGATTGTTGATCTTACCCATTGTTTTGCAGAATAATCATAATGATACTACTTCTCAATACTTATGTATCTCAACTTATTACCTCAATTTCTGTTGTAAAGAGTAACATATAAAATTTCTTGAAATCCACATTCATTTTCCTGGATATACCTATGAACATAAAGCTTGTTAATTTCATTTCTTCACCAAAACATGAATTTCATGATGATTATGTAGAGACCTAATCTACTCTTAGTTTTGCTACTCTCACTACTACTAACTAGTTATACCTAATTCAAAGCTCATTAGTGCTGCTTGGAAGAATGAAGCAAATAAATTAGGCATCATATAGAGGTGGAATGTAAGCAGTTTGTTTGGTTTAGATGTATAGTTCTTTACTCACCATTAATAACCTAAGATATCTTAGGAGTTTGGATAATATGTGACATACCATCACAGTTAATTATCCATTATTATTCAGCAAGCTAACTTTGTTTATTTGCTTTGCTTTTCCAAACAGCACAGATGAACTGTGAATTTGTCAAAATTAGTATGTTGCAGTGGGAGTAGCGAATAAAAGAATAAATTAAGTCTCTACATAATTGTTTCTTTGTTGAAATTAATATTTTGGTGAAGGAAAGAAATTAACAAATATATAAATAGCTAGTTAGTCCACTGAATAATAATGGATAATTAATTTTATTGATAGGTCACATGTTAACCAAATAACTAAAACATTTCAGGTTATTGGTGATGAGTAAAAGATATACATCTAAGTCAAACAAAATATAAAGCTTGTGATGTAGGATTATAAGCCTTTCTTGTCTTATAAAAAAATTACATATATAATTGCATTCACAGATTCTCAAGCTTTTTATGCAGGAAATATCTAATGAATAAATCAAGATATATTACAGATGTAAATTATAAAAAATTGTATTAATAGAAAGAAAAATACACCTCTGGATGCATATTTTGATTCATCACATTGTAGCATCAGTATTTCTGAAAATGTTAACAAATTAAAAATTGTATACAAGTCATGATAAAAGTCATTGCAAAAATAAACCTTATTAATATACATAAGCTACCCAAGAAACTCTGGATAATCTTAACTGTTGGAAAATATGTGGCTTAAAGGTAACTAGTGATTCTGTTTTTTGTTTTTTTTGTGGGTTAAGAAATAGATCATAACTATAAAATAATCAGGTCACTAAAGTTTTTATTGTAACATAACTTTTCATAAAATTTTCAAAATTGATTCATTATTGTTAAACATTAATGAATTTTTTGAGTTTTAGGATTGGCTTGTAACCTTTTTAATATTATTTTTCATTGTTAAAATTATGGGTGC
>NW_013666530.1:330389-346349 GCF_000517525.1 Limulus polyphemus | reverse complement strand
TAGCACCAAATTATGAGTATGTTATTCTATTTGTAATTTCCATTGTGCTCTAAATTTGCAATTAATTTAAGATAAGAAATTACTGTATTTAATATATATTTTTATATTGTGTAAATACATTTAAATCTGTCTTATTCCAAATATGTAATTTGTTATATTTACTGTTGCTATATTTCTGTGATATCTACTATTTGTTATGTTCTAAAATTTTCAGTTTGGCCTTGTTTGGTGTACAAGCACATGTATAATTTAAAGGGCTATCAAACAAAACATCTGATTCATGTAAAAGTGTGTGCAGGTGAAAATAGCATATAAATAGTTGATTGTTTACTAAAATGTGATCAATTAATTATGTGTCATACAAGATACCATTTGTATATAAATAAAATGATCTGTACCTCCAGAGTGATTTAAAATTATTTTATTGGCTCAACTTTTTGGTCTGAAAAAAAGTTTTTATCAAGAGATACAATTAAAGTGAGAACTACAAAAAATTTATAGTGAATTTTGTAGTGAAGACTTACAGCCAAATCACATTGTTTTCTTTATGCTTTAGATTTAATCTTGATTTTGAAATCTAAAAAAAAGAACTATTTTTAATTGAAGAGCCAAGCTGTTTTAAATTTTGGGTAAGTGATAAGCATTTTTTGAATGTTAATAGAAGATTTATGGTTGTTAAATCTGGGTTTGTTTCACATATATATGTGTTTCTTAATAAATGTGCTTTATTTATTTTCGGTAGTTTATTTACTAAAACTTTATTCACTATTTGTGCACTAGAGTTATATAACAACTTGTATTATAGTGGAATATTGTACGTTAAGTATGGATGTAATGCCTGACGTAGTTTGTATGAATACTCTGGTTTCATGTAGTATAAATGTAGTGGCCCAAAATCCAAGTGATTTGTTAAACCCACTGTCTGGTAACATCTGAAAACTTAGTCACACTGACTTTCTAAACTCTATACAGTAATGAAGCTTTGATCTTTACTAAGCTCACTGATTGTTGTTTACAAGGTTCCCTTTTTAAATTAAATTAAATTTATCAATTTTATAATGGAGACATTTTAAATTTTCCAAGCTCACTTCTAAATGTAACTTTTTCCTACATTAAATTAGAAGAGTGACATTAATTGGTCAAAGTTGACAAGCATACAAAAATAATAATAGAAAAATATTTATGTAGGAAGACAACACAGCACATTTTGTAGTTTTCACAAAACATACTGCACAAAATAATCCCATATTACTGTATAACAATATAACTATCATATGCTATGTGTTTTCATTTTGAAATTAACTATGGTGGCATTGAAACAACTGTTTCAGACCGAGTCGCACTTACGGATACGCAACAAAATATTAACAAATTGAAATAGAGATACTACATTTCACATTAACTATATGTAAAAATGCTAAAAACTTAAAAAAATTGCCACACTTCAGTGATATTCTGTCACCAGGGGAAAAATGCTACCTTTTTATCAGAATATAAATAATCTCAGCACTGCTTAACATTATTTCAATTTATAAAGAAAACTGCTTTTTCATGAGAAATATATCATGCTTTAGATGAAGGATTAACATTAGTTTATTGAAAGAGTTAACATCATTAAGTAGGATAACATTATTTATATAATAGCAACAAGCGTAGTAAATGTATGAGATAATAATATTTATGGTGTATCTTGTAAAATGGCTAGTTGACTTTACATGGTAACTCTATTCTGTAACATTTATATATATGTATAGTTTTATTATTTTGAACATATATTTTTCATTCTTTTATTATAGAGGTTGCTTTATAATGTTAGTTTAGCACATTGATTCAGGACTAATATAAAAAGAAATCACCTAATCTTGCCAAACCTCGTGAGATATTATTGGGTTTACAGCCAAAAATATTGTTAACTCATGGTACCTAATTGATACAACAATGTATTATAATATTTATAAGAAGAGTATAATTGCTTAGCTATGCTCATAATCAAGTTGATTTTAGGTTTTGTTACAAGGAAGTAGTTTGCTCTGATCAGAAGTTAATATTAATTACTAGTGGTCAAGGCAGGAATTTCTTTTAATGCATAATTATAAGGCAAATTTACTGGAAATCTTTGTACGTACACATTAAGAAGGAACTTGTTGCTTATGGTGATAGATTTAGTTGAAAGTATAAATTAAGCTATAATTGATGGAATTTTTTTCATTGCACTATAAACATATTGGAATTCTACGTAGAAAATTTTTGTTTTGCATAAGTAATTGTTTGTTTTGTTTTAGGGCTACGGATATCAACCATGTAGCTGCCCTTGCCACCAAAAAGATGGCAGAAACAAACAAGGTCACCGTTGAACCAGTTGTTACTGACTTGGTAAGTGCAGTGTCAAAATACAATACTTCTTTGGCAAACAACACAGTCTTCTCTAGGAGGGAATTATATTTTTGTCTTGATTGTCTGTTATTGCTTTTTGTTAATACTGCATAGCATCAGCAAACTGTTATATAATTTCACAAATTAAGCAGATTAATCCAAGTTAACTATTGTATTCTCAAGATTAACTAAAATATTTATAAGAAATTAAAGAGTATTAATATTTCTAACTACAATCAATGAGACAAAGGCATTAAAGGCTTAACTAAGTATGCCAGATGTTTCTTTTTTTTTAATTTAATATAATAAATATGATTTTTTTTTTCAAAGACAATGAAGTTAGGTCTTTTGCTTAACAGCAACCTGGCTGTATACTGTTGTTTCATTTTGCCATTTTCCCAGTCACTAATCTCTTAACTGTTAATGAATATGCCTACTAATTTACTATTTAACATGACTATTTGGTACTATAGAATAGGCCTACTATTTACTTTCTGCTCTGCATTATAGAATAGGCCTACTATTTACTATGTGTTCAACGCTACAGAATAGGCCTACTATTTACTATCTGCTCAACATTACAGAATAGGCCTACTATTTACTATCCGTTCAACACTACAGAATAGACCTACTATTTACTATCTGCTCAACATTACAGAATATGCCTACTATTTACTATCCGTTCAACACTACAGAATAGGCCTACTTTTTACTATCTGTTCAACATTACAGAATAGGCCTACTATTTACTATCCATTCAACACTACAGAATAGGCCTACTTTTTAATATCTTCTCAACATTACAGAATAGGCCTACTATTTACTATCCATTCAACACTACAGAATAGGCCTACTTTTTACTATCTGCTCAACATTACAGAATAGGCCTACTATTGAATATCTGCTCGACATTAGAGAATAGGCCTACTATTGACTATCTGTTTGATATTATAGAATAGGCCTACTATTTACTCTCTGTTCAACACTACAGAATAGGCCTACTATTTACTCTGTTCAACACTACAGAATAGGCCTACTATTTACTATCTGTTCAACACTACAGAATAGATCTACTATTTACTATCTACTCAACATTACAGAATATGCCTACTATTTACTATCCGTTCAACATTACAGAATATGCCTACTATTTGCTATCCGTTCAACACTACAGAATAGGCCTACTTTTTACTATCTGCTCAACACTACAGAATAGGTCTACTATTTACTATCCGTTCAACACTACAGAATAGGCTTACTTTTTACTATCTGCTCAACATTACAGAATAGGCCTACTATTTACTATCCGTTCAACACTACAGAATAGGCCTACTATTTACTATCCGTTCAACACTACAGAATAGGCCTACTATTTACTATCTGTTCAACACTACAGAATAGACCTACTATTTACTATCTGCTCAACATTACAGAATATGCCTACTATTTACTATCCGTTCAACACTACAGAATAGGTCTACTTTTTACTATCTACTCAACGCTACAGAATAGGTCTACTATTTACTATCCGTTCAACACTACAGAATAGGCCTACTTTTTACTATCTGCTCAACATTACAGAATAGGCCTACTATTTACTATCCGTTCAACACTACAGAATAGACCTACAATTTACTATCTGTTCAACATTATAGAATAGGCCTAATATTTACTATCTGTTCAACACTACAGAATAGGCCTACAATTTACTATCTGCTCAACACTAAAGAATAGACCTACAATTTACCACCTGCTTGACACTATAACAACAGGGCAAATAAACCTAAACTTAATTTAATGATATAATATAAAATTGCTAAATTTAAGTTAATTGATCCAAGTAGTATTTGCTAGAAGTTAAGAAGAATATTATAAATAAAAACATAATGTCTAGAGCTTAGCTTTCAATCATCTTTACTCTTCAGCACCCCCACCTCCCATCAGTTTAAAGGTACATGTAATGAACAAAATATTTTAGGAAGATGGATTAATAATACGTGAATTGCATCATTGTTCTGAGTTCCTATCTTATTCTTGACATTTCTCGAAAGACTGAATTAGCAGCTCAATTAACATTAAATAGTTTGAAAGGTACTAAGCAAAATATCTTAGGAATTGTGTATGGAGTTAAATTAATATAGCACTTAATATCCTAAAATGTTTTAATATATTAGCAATTACAGAATATAGTTATAAGCATAAGAAATAACCTTGTGTTTTCCTGCAACAGACATCAGCTGTTAGATCCAGACTTCTTAGCCAGGTGGATCTTCTTGTGTTTAATCCTCCGTATGTGGTGACACCTTCAGAAGAGGTTTTTGTATTTTATTATTTTGTATTTTTAAATCCTTTATATGGAGACACGCTTCCAGCAAATACAAATTTACTGTTTTTTATTTTTCAAATCAATCAATGCTGTTTTTTCAGTCATGTGTATGAAGTCACACATCTGGTAAACTTGAAATTACTCTATTGTTGCTTCAGTTTTTCAGAAATAAGTTTTTACATGAAGTTTCTAATTGTATATTAGGTCATATTTCTGTTTAAAGTGATTAAAAGTTTTTAAAATCTTCTTTGTAGAAGAGGTTGTTACAAGTTTCATGGTTGTTGTGGGAATACTGAAGTTACTTGAAGTTAATCAGATTGATGTTCCGTCTTATGCTATATTTGGAATTACATCCTCCATGGTTAACCTGATGAACACAATATATGCACTATTGCCCTGCCCCACAATTTCCTTTGTAACCAACTTCTGCAGAGGACAACAAGGTTAGTTGTAAACCTTGTATCCTCTACTACATATGGACATTTGCTTCTAGGATCGTGTTTAACTAGATTAGACCAAACTCTATGGGAGTAGAATCATGGGACTTCACAGGTTTGTTGCTGAATAGAATTGCTGTGATTCCAGTTTATTTGGCCTTCATTCATATGAAAACAGCCATTATTTTAGAGGTTTGTCTCAGAGCTTGTAATGTTTTGAATTTTGGACCTATATCATATCCAAATCCTCATTTATTATCTTGTTAATGGCACAGGTAGATAATAGGCCCTTTCATCACTGTAGCCTTCAGTCTGTAGATAAAGGTATTGTGTCTTTGCAAATATGATATTTAAAATACCACACAGATTCAACAAAGTGATTGTTGCCCGAAAGTATTTGAGTGAGGAAGCATATTGTGGTAATATAATAATAGGTAGGCAAACAATGATTTGTAAGCATAAGGAAAAGTTTTATTGATGGTGGAACATACTACATGTTTCGACAGAACATTGGTCTGTCTTCTTCAGATATGATCAGTACTAAGCAGTACAAGTTTTATATATCTTTACAAGGACAAAAGACACAAGGATTAAATGGTGTCAGTAGATGACAGGATATGGATAGAGGTCAAGTATATGAGTGGTGAATAGACCTTGCCAAAGACAGTTGATGTTGCTGGGGTCATTATCACGATTTAGTGAAAGATCATTTGCTTTGATGACTTCTGTAGTTTCTAAACAATCATTGCAGACAAGTAACCTATAGAAGAATAATTAACAAAGT
Source organism: Limulus polyphemus (assembly GCF_000517525.1). Classification (NCBI taxonomy): domain Eukaryota; kingdom Metazoa; phylum Arthropoda; class Merostomata; order Xiphosura; family Limulidae; genus Limulus; species Limulus polyphemus. The sequence continues at coordinate 340,429 of NW_013666530.1, read as the reverse complement.
AAAAAGATAAAGTTTTAGAAAAGTGGATGTATTGCTTGAGAGAACTCCAAGTTCTGTGCTTACACAGGAAACTCTCTACACTGAAGATGTGTGAGAAACGTTCTGACTTTTCTTATCATAGGATATTTCTTTTCTGAATACTTGTAAAAGCCAATATCCAGGTTCTGTGTTCAAAGAAAAATCTTTATTCTGAGTGTGTACAATAAATATTTTCTATGTTCTATGTACATTCAATATATACAAGATAGAATACTTCAGATTCAGTGTTTATGGGAAAGTTGGCTTACTGTAAGAAATAAAACATGTTCCCACTTCTTGTTTATACAAGTGTTGTCATATGAAATCTGTGCAAGAGCATATGTTTCAAGTTTGGGATTCAACGGGAAGTTTGTTAAAATATTCCGAGTTCAATTTTTAATGTTCTTTTTTTATAGTTTACTCTAAAACTTCAAGGTTTATTTGGGTTTAATATTTGTTATGGAACAACACTTAATAAGGAAGTGCTATAGAATACATTTATTAGTATGTGTTATTGAACCTGATTGAACGTACTAATATTATGAATAATATGTGCTTATTTTTATGGTTATAGGTGGGTACCCAATCACTGCAGGCAGCATGGGCTGGTGGAATTAAAGGAAGACAAGTTATGGATCGATTTTTTCCATTTGTACCTCAACTGCTGAGTACCAAGGGCCTGTTTTATATTGTCGTCTTAAAAGATAATAATCCTGGTACATATTTTTGTTCAGAATAAGTACTTATGTGTAAGATAATCGTGTTACAGTTGCTGATTTATCACAGAAATGGATGCAAGTTATAAGACAGTTATTGTAATTAAAATAACATTTTAAATGAAAGTTAAGTATGATTTTAACTTGATATATGTAGTTATTTCTTTATAATTTAATGATATTATATTCTATGAGTGTTTATAATACATTTTTACAAGGAATTGAAGCTTATAAATGTTTACTACCTGAAGAATTGGCATAGTATTTCCTTATTGGAATATTAAGTATTCTAATACTGTTTTCTTATCTTGTTTTTCCTCCAAAGATGAAATTACAGAGTTTATGTTTGGACAAGGCCTCAAGATGAATAATGTTTTGTCTCGACGTTGTGGCATTGAACATCTATCTGTATTGAGGTTTGAGAATGGGTGAATAAATAAAGGTAGTAGCATTTAATTCCATCTTTCAACAGTTTATTGAGACAAGTACTTCTAAAATATTTAAAGGCTTGAGAACTCTGAGAAAATATGCACGTGAGTGACTAAATGCTTTACAAATTAGGGAATTAGAAAAAAGGTGAAAATGATAAAGATAATAACAGCTTGCCTTGAGTATTTATAATAATTAAGTTGGTACTCTTAGAAAGAACCAGTATTTTAGGACAAGAAACTGCTATAAATATGACTCAACCATTTTCAGAATTAAATGTAATAACTTGTACAACATATTCTTGTATAAAAAAATGTTTCAGGTTGTGATTCTTCTGTTAATAAAATCCCCTGGTGGCTTTTTGATAGCTAAGAGGGCTTATAATGCCAAAAATTAGGTTTTGATACCTCATAGTGTAGGTTTGTGCTGCAAACAAAACTGTTAATAGAAAGATAAACAGAAATCTGGTATAATTCATGCTTTCCATAATTCTGATTATTATTTTGCAAATTTTGTGTGACGAAAGAGATATATATCTTTATATTCTGGTGAACATGTAAATTCTCTATAAAAAAATTAATGCAAAGAGTACACCTAAATAATAAATGTATTCTATGATCCAGTCATTACAAATTATCATGTACAAAAGTTAATAAATGGTTTTGTTGTATAAAAATGCATATATCGAACATATATCACTATAGTGAGATGAAAAATGTTTCACATCTACGAGCCTTTATTGTTGAGCCATTTTTCATACCAAATTGAAAAAAATTGATATTAAAGATTACACATGCCTACATATTTAAACTTCATAAAAGTTGTTTTGGTTTCAATAATGGATTTTCCATAATTCAGCTATACAGACTTCAAAAATAATATTCATTTTTTTCTATCATGTAAGGATATTTTACAAATCGGGAATAATAAAAAAAATTCTTACTTAGATCAAATTTACCACAAATATAACAGAATATGTTTAGGTCATTTACACAAATAAATAATATTAAAAAGAAAAAAAAAGTAATGTCAAAGTACATGTACGTGCAAATATTATCCAGAAATGACACGTCATGCGACCTGTTAACCATTTATATACTAGCGGTGTGTTTCTCGTGGGTTCTAGAACGATCGATAAGACTCTCGCATCACGATTGGTCTAGAGAATCTATAGCCAGTGGTTGTCAATATTTAAAGCATAACAAAATGTGATCTTGTTTCAATGAAAATGATTCACTTATGTAAAAGTATGTATGACGTTTTGTGAAAAATCTGTACGTGGTGGGAAAAAAAAATGGTTATCGTTTTTGGATTTAGCGTACAGGAGTTACAGTAGATCGTAAAAATTTCAAGACAATAAAAACATTGCAGGCCTGTGTTATATTTAATTAAAAGCAGTATCCTGTTGTAGAATATATTAAATATTCCATCATAATAAATTCCAAAAATATTAAAGTGATACAGTGAAACAAAGTGTATACTTTTATTAGATCTCTTTTTATTTGCTCAAAAAATATTGTGAAAAAACATTATATATTTTTAATTGAAATACTGTACAGTGTGCTTCATTTGTACAAATGCAATAAGCAATTACTAATTGCTTTTGCAAAGTCACATTTAAAGTAAGTTTAAATATCAAATGCTAGTTATATGTGAAAAAAAAGTACCTTAATGGAAAGTCAAGCCATAACACTTAAAGGCTTTTAATTGTTCACTTGTTTCTGTAAATTTCCATGTAGAATAATTTTATTTTTTAGTGATACAAGTGTTGAAGTTAATTGTTTTTGAGTTTTTCCTGAAATGTAGATACACTTTTGGTGTGTGAGTAGTAATTGAATTTAACTGACTTTGACCTTCAACTTAACCTCTCACCTCAAGTTGACACTATCCTAACAGTGAAACTGTATTATATATATAGTGTTTTTATCGTGATCAAATAAAACCTATAAGCAGACAAGTAGAGAGCTGTCAATCTTATAAAACTCCACTTCTGTATTAAGACTTATGTGTAGCATAGATGATTCAAATGGTTTTTGATCATTTGGTGATTTTCTCATTTAAGATATCTTATTTACAAGTCCAGTCTTATTTACTTCAGATAATATGGATTTTTCATATTTTCTGGTTTCTAATTATTAAGTTCAAACTGGATACTAATAATTTGGTTTAATATATTGAAACGTTTTTTGTTTTCTTTTTTCAGTAGCCTACCTTTAAATATATTCTATCTTTCTCTAATATTTAGTCAGAATCCAGAGGGATTTATTTGGCTTGTCACTGATGTGCACGCTAAAATGTATCATCACATTTACCATTAAATTTGATCCTGTTTGGGCAAGTGTGTATTAGAAGCTAAATCAGTCTTTGGATTTTTATTTCTTATATAGAAATATCTTCTAAAATTCTTGAACCCCAACCAACAGCACCTTAAATGTAACTCAGATATGATTTCCATTATTGTAGTAATTTAGTTCCATTTTTTTTTATATATATGTATTTTTAACACTAGAGGTTTGTTTCAATAAATGTTTTGACATTTCTTAAGGAAATGAAAATCATTAGATTTTATTTGATTGAAAGCACCAATTAGACCAGTTTTGTCAAGCTGAATATACATTTTTGTTTATTACACCATTACATTGACATTTCAGGACATACTGGATTCACTTAGACGTAGAAATTGTATCTGTACTGCCCTCCCCAATGGGTCAAAGATAAGTTTATGGACTTACATGCTACAATCCAGGGTTCAATTCCCAGCAGTAGACAGAGTGCAAATAGCCAATTATTATTTGCTAGGTCTGAGTGATCTTTCTTTTTTTTTAATATACTAGCATTGTAAGTATTTATATAGATGTTGCTTTAAAACATACAAAAATAGTTAAGGCACATACTTCTTTCCTCTTGGCTTGGCATGACCAGATGGTAAGGGTGCTTGACTCACAATCTAATGCCTTCTCTAGTCTATCACTGCTAAATTAGGGATAGCTACTGCAGATAGCCCTTGTGTAGCTTTGTGCAAAATTCAAAACAAACCAAACTTTGTGGGAAAATGGAAAAACCAGAATGCTTGCTAATTTTACATGGCTGTGGAGATATCTAATACTTGACTGTCAAGTAAACATTTTGGATTTACTTGACCAATTTTGTATTCTTCTCCTAAAAATAGTGCCTCTTATAAATAAAATGGTTCAAATTTTACTTTGATATAGTCTAAAGACCAATCTAGTTGCTGAAAAGCTGAATCATGAGTGCTTTGTGTAAGTTGTAGTTTGATATAGATAATTTTATTTTTGTTTCTTCATGTTATTTTGTTATCTGACAGTGCTTATGTTTATCTTCTGTAACTAATGGCTAAATTGATCTCTTACATGTTCACTTTGTTAAATTGGTGGTGCTCTGTTGTTTGGAAGTACAGTTTTGTGTATGATGTTAAAGAATAACATTTTTGTGAGTTAAGTGTTTTTAATATGTATTAAATTATGATTTAATTATGTGATAAGTTATCGAATTATTGTTTTCTCTGCAATAATAATTTCTCTTATAATTGAGAAGCATAATCCACAGGCTGAAATGTAAAAACTGTTTGGGAGGAAAGAGGGTCCTAATGATCACTGTTCTAATGTGGTCTAGGAGCCTTAGTAACTACTCTCTGGCTTGTGTCTGAATCAGTTTGTCTTTTTTTTCTTTTTGTTTTCAAATAAGTTCAGTCATTTGATTCCCTCCTGAAGTGAAGTCAGACTCATTTCAAGGGATGGCACAGAGACTTGTACAAGTTAGTATGAGCTGGGGATTTATCTCGTTTTGAATTTAAATATGCAACTTTGCTTTTAATAAACTTGTATTGGCAAAGTAAAATGTCAGTTTTTTTCTAAATATTTCTTATTACAGGTTATGTAAGATATTTTGGTGTTTTATATTATTGATATTTGTAATCTGTTTTTAAATTATTTACAGGCTTGGCTATTAGATAGCCAACTTGTTATAATGATAATATTGATTTTGTCAAAAGGAAGAAAAACTGTAGCTTGATGAAGGACTTTATACAAACTAGAAAAAAAAGAACATATAAGAAAAGTGTGGTTGATTATAAATAGAATTTTAATTAACCAAGAGAGCCTTTGCCAGTAATTAGTTTGTTAATATTCTGATCATCAAATGCAATTTAAGCTTAGATAATTGTGCTTCTGTATAAATATTCATTTTTTGATTGTTTCAAAACTTTAAGTTAGAGTAGGATTCTGAAAGATTATTTACTTTCATTAAGCAGTTTTTATAGCCAAATGAGACTCAGTATAGTTGAAATTAGTTTGAAGTAGGTTCTTTGAATAACTAAATATCAGCAGGTTTACCTGTTAAATTGTAGAATTTACAATAGGTCAGTTGTTATATTTTAGATATTTCAAATGTTAAATACAGATATAGAGTTAAATACCACCTTTGGTGTCATAATACCCTAGATTACAAGAACTTTGATTATAACTTCAGATGCTCCAATTAGTTGGAGTTTTCTCTCATTCCATGGGCTGCATAAAAAAACTACTTTTAAAAATAACATAGAATAACTTGTACATACATATCTATACATATATCTACCAACTAAAGAACAAAGGTTTTTCAGTATATTTTTATAGTCACATTTTGAATATTGTAATGCTTCATTGACTAACGTTTTAAATGTGAATAAAACTTTGAAAATATCTGTAAATTTCTTTTCTTTAAAGACCCATCTAGTGAGTCAGTAGCGATCTTTTGTTACTTGGTTGTGGAAATACTATCATATCATAAGTATGGTTCTTTGTAGTAAATTATCTAAGTCTTGTAGATACATTAAGAGGTATGGTTTTGTTGGAAGCATAAGCGCTACTGACTTACTTTGTTTACCTTTTAATGTCAAACTTTAACATTTGCCCTCGATGAAGAAAGATCCACATTTTGAAAACGCTCAAGTTGTAGGGTTTTGTATTTTTGTCTTTAAGCTTCAAAATATGTTACACAACGCATTTGTAATTATAGACTCTAGACAGACGCAACTAAAACATAATTATACAAGAAGATCAGACTTTAAACAAACATGTCTGAAATGTAATCATTATTTAATTTCCCTTTTTAATCATTCTGTTCCTTTGGTCCCCTAGTGGGTCAGCAGTACGTTTAAAAACAAACAACGCTAAAATTTGGGGTTCGATGCACTGTGCTGAGGAATTGTGTAGTTTGTGCTAAATCAAAACAAACCAAAAACTGAACTGTTGTTTTTAAATTACAAATTAAACATTTCTGAAACTTGATGTCATGAAACACGGTAAGAACTGTGCATTAATGTAGTCTACAAAATAGCATGACTTGTCAACTTCAAAAACAAGAAATAAAAATATTTGTTACTCTTAATTTTGGTTTTATTTACTCTTGAAACAGAACACTTTCGATGACCCTATGGAAGTATATCTAATTCACTTTCACGTTTTAATCGTTCTGTTTCTTTGAAATGTCAAACTAAATAGATATGTCTAAAACTTAATTATTATTTACTTTAATACTTTGATCGTTCTTTTCCTTTGAAATGTCAAACTAAATAGATATGTCTAAAACTTAATTATTATTTACTTTAATACTTTGATCGTTCTTTTCCTTTGAAATGTCAAACTAAATAGATATGTCTAAAGCTTAATTATTATTTGCTTTAATACTTTGATCGTTCTTTTCCTTTGAAATGTCAAACTAAATAGATATGTCTAAAACTTAATTATTATTCACTTTCACATTTTAATCGTTCTGTTGCTTTGAAATGTCACACTGATGCTTAGTTACTTGGCAGACTTTAAATAAACATAGACGAAACTTATTCCGTGATGTCAGGTTTTAAACATGCGTGACTGAAATTTAGTTACTTAATTACATCGAACGTTTTAAGTAACACAGTTATTTACTCCACAAAGTTAGGCTTCAAACAAACGCATGTAATCTTTAACTGAATGAGAGACCAACAGAAAATGCACATTAAAACTGACTCGAGAAAATGTGGTTTTGAATAATCGTTATTTCATGTATTCGTCCAATTTGAATAAGGCTTAACAAAGAATGATAGGGTGGCCTATTAATTTCGTTTTAAGCGTAAGGGCAAAAAAAAAAAAAAAATCTGAAAAGCACTTTCGTGATTTGAGTAAAAATAAACGGATTATGTTTCGGCAGGTTAGTATTATTTGTTTTTTAATTTAGGAATGTGTTACAATTACAGGAAACAGTTACAAAATTCTTGAAACGAAGAAAAACATCCGTTTCGCATTATTATTAACTTAGCTGTTGGGGCAGTGTGTAAGTTACACACACAAAGTCACGTGCATGTTTATTAGGTAACCATAGGTTTTTCAAATTTTCCATTAATGTTTTGCATTTTGGGGAACTTTCAAAACTTATTTTACACGAAGCAAAAATTTGTGAGTTTATGATTGAAATTTGAGGAAACATTAACCGAAAGGTTTTTTAATTTATTCCAGTTTTTGTCACTTTGTTTTTATTTTTGTTTATGTGGAATATCAGATGCCATTCCTTTTCCTAGCTTTCTGCCTCTAGAATTGACTAAAACCAGTGGGAGTTTGGTAACCATGGTAACATGTGGGGTGTATAAACTCTGATATAAGCAGCTGTTGTATTATTATTGGGAATTGGGGAATCCGTATATATTTAAGGAGTATATCGCCAGATTGAACTGTTAGCAAGTCAAACTTGTATCTAGCTTATATCACAAAATATAAAGCTACTAGTGGCTATAAGGGATAATTTTCTAAAGTAGATCTATCCACGTTTACATGTACGTAGTAGATGCTTTAGGAACCTTGCAAATCGGTGTTCGTTATATGTTAGGGTTTGCTCATTACAACGACAGAGAGAGAGGGGAATAAAAATGTGACATTCTGTGATCATAAGATATTGATTCTCGTGGACGGCCAACGTAGTTTTTCCCCAGCCATATACTTTCGTATATGATGGATAATAAGTACGTGAAAATTCACTCTGATGAAGGTTAGACGGGAACTTGGTTACGTTATGACATTCAAAATGGCGTACTATGACATTCAAAATGGCGTACTGTGCTCTACGGATTTTGGTGTAAATAACATGACTGAAAATAATAAAGAAATTTTATTTACTACAAAGATTCAATTTTTAAATCATATTTTTTAATAATTTGTGAGTTAATCTTGGTATTTTTTTTATTCATTACTAGTCCTAAGCAAACTATTTTTCAACAGAAAACCAGTTTTTGGGCAGTTGTTGAACAGCAACATTATTCATAAAGAGTCTTGGCCAGTGTAAACAGAGAAAAAAATCAGTTGTTTACGAGTGTAAAAACGTTTCAGTTTTATATCAGGAATTTTCTGATAACTTCGTATTCTGGCAGCTAAAAAAATAAACAATTTCATTTCTGTTAACCATTATTTACAACTTTTTTTATATACAATTTTCTCAAGAATCCTTAAATTTGAGTAGTTTAAGAACGTGTGGAAGTGCTTGATTTTATATTGAATATATTTACTTTGTAGCCGTTAAAATAAATGCCAGCTTGATCACCATATATGGTTCAACCACTTATCACCACAAGTTAAATTGGGGCGGAAGATTTTGATTTGCTTTGAATTTTGCGCAAAGTTACACGAGGGCTATCTGCGCTAGATGCCCTTAATTTATCAGTGAAAGACAAGAGGGAAGGCAGCTAGTCATCACCACCCACCGCCAACTCTTGGGCTACTCTTTTACCAACGAATTGACCGTCACATTATATCACCCCCACAGTTGAAAGGGTGATCATGTTTGGTGGTACGGGGATTCGAACTTGCGAGTCAAGCACCCTAACCACTTGGCCATGCCAAGCCCGGGATCGAAAGGGTCCGGAACAGAGTTTTGCTTATTGAGAAGATTTAAGCCATAGACGTCGGATTCGGGGTTCTGAATATCATTGCTCCCAATATTTTCCTGACAACAATTTTTCTATGTTGTCGACTGATTCTGCCAGCCGAAACACAGTTCTTTGGCAAATTCTAATAATTATTCTGTTAGTAACTTTTTATGCATCTGTATAATGTGTGTACTGGTTATTATATGAAACATTCTTATTATTTGAATCACATAAGATTTTGTAGTATACAGGAAACAATTTAAATTTTGTATGTACGGTACAAAACTTGTTATTGTGTGAATTGTTGAATAACATTTTAAAGCGTTTTTGCTGATTCACAAACAATTTTTACGACGCCCCCGGCCTCAGTGTTTTGTGCGTTCTGACGTGCCTGCAAGCCATTAGCGTTGCTGGTCTTATGACTGTAATGTCAAAGTGAATCATATCACAGAATTTTACCATTTTACATTTCGTAGAATGCATCTGAATATTTTTGTTTTGTTTTTATTTTCCCGCCGTTAAAGGTCGCACTTCGTTTGAAACAATCAAATATTCGGCCTTTTTGTGTATGTGTACTAGCTGATGAGGTTGAAACAAGTGTATTAGTAAATTAAGAACTGGAACAACACTACACATGCGCTTTTAGGTATTAACTGAGTTGTGACATCATGAAGTATATACTCTATCTCTGATTTATACGGTCGCTGTTTCAGTTACAGTTAAATGTTAACTTGTAGGGCGCTGCCCGACACGTCTGTGCAAGTCTCCAGGGCGTTGCAAATAGAAATTTTCAACGCGTTATGTTTCCTGTAATTTAAATGTAATGACTAAAAAATAAATAGAAGTGTATTTGATATTTCTTGTAGAACGTTTTAATAATTGCTCCGTGATGTTGTATATTTTATTTTCACTACGCTTACGTATTGTTGCGTCAGCGAGGTCACGTGACTAGTGTCACGCCACGTTTTCTAGAAATATCCTGT
>NW_013666530.1:324191-329451 GCF_000517525.1 Limulus polyphemus | reverse complement strand
AGTTACGGAAAATTAATTAACGACTGGAGGCGTAACAGTATATTATCCTATGGTTACTTTATTAAGCACTCTGATACAGTGACGTAACTTTGGTTTCAAAAGTGTATGTGAGGGGGAGTGTTTCAAAAGTGTGTGTGAGAGGGGGGGGTATAGTTTAAGTGTAGCTGTGGCATTCTAGCCTGCTTCCTTAAAAATTCCCCCGCTTCCCCTGTGAAAATTACGCCTATTTTCTGATCTATAGTGTTGGTTAAACGTGGATAAAATTTGCATGCTTGGTCTAAAAGTTGCATATATGATGTAAATATAAATTGATGTTCGTGTTTGTTAATTTTTTGTGCACCAATAATGTCACGTAACCGAATAAAAAGAACTGTCTGTCTCTGGCGAATTCACTATCATTTTATTGTAAGAAAGTTAATGTTCAAGTTTTGATTTCAATCCGATATTACTCTTCAGATGGATACTTAGAAAATGATACTCGTAAGGATGATACGAATGTACCAGCCATATATTTTTATAGAGTTCAGAGATGGCTTTAAAGTTTAAAATTATTCAGATTTTTTTCAACTATCAGTTTAGAGGTATTTTCTGTAATTAACATAACCTCGTAAAAAATATATACATTAACTAGTTTATCCGTTTTATTTATCACCATAATTGCAGTTTGGGAAATAATAATAATTATTACCATGTTTTGTGAAAATATCGATCTAAGTATATTTAAAAATGTCATTAACTCTTGCAGTAAACAAGAGTGTGAAAGTGAAAAAAAAAAAACGAACATTTTTCAAAAGCAGTATTTTTTTACTTCCATAAAGTGTTTACATTATTCACCACAAGGGTCACTGCTTGCATAATTACTTATTATTGTTGTTATTTTCTTCGTGTAAACTTAAACAGTAGACTATCTGCACTCTGTCCACCACGGATTTAGCGTTTTAAATACGTAAATTGCAGATTAATAAAGTTATATAAGATTTTGAGATACAGTTAGATAAGCCTATGTAACCCACTTTATGGTATTTGTTATAGCAAAGAAAATGGCCTGACATAACTAGGGACCCCAACATTAATTTAGTTAGAAACTAATATTATCTCTTTTAATTTCAGTATTTGTATGATGATAAGATTTGTATTTACACTGAAAAAAAATGTCTTCGAGTTTATTCATTACTTATTTTCTAACCATTTCATAGCTAGAGGTCCCCCAGTGGCACAGCGGTATGCCTGCGGACTTACAACGCTAGAAACCGGGTTTCGATACCCATGGTGGGCACAGCACGGATAGCCCATTGTGTAGCTTTGTACTTAATTACAAACAAACAAACAAACTTAGGTAGAGAATCCCTAGCTTGCATCATTAAGTTATTATTTACCAGTTTACTGAATTTGGTTAAAATCAGCGCAAATTTTATTAACATACAAACGAACCAAAGCATTCAACCGCGACCTATGGTGAGCTTCGTTACAAAGTATTTCATCTTGCTTATTTATAATTTTGCTTTATTTTATATTTTAACGTTTGGGATCGATTATAAAAAAAATAAATTACAACTCAAAGAACGAAATCGTCCAGCTATTTTTATATTAAAACCAGACTGTCACACTTGATGTTATAATTAATTGATTTTGAGACACTATGGTTGCTGTTCGCGAGATGATACATTGCAATCGATCAACCCATTCTCCGAGTTCGTTTTTCGTTGAATATATTTCCAAAAAAAAAAAGGCCATGACAAACGTTAAATATCTTTACTGTCATTACTTCTTTCAGATCTCTTGGCAGATTAAACAACAACTTAATCTCTTCGAAACCTCATAAGTTTGGGTTAAAGCATGTTGCAGGATTTGGAAAACAGATATCACGTAACAAATAAAATAAACGTTACATTTGGACGTATACCAAGATTTTGGATTTGTTGTTTTGTGACTATTCTAATAAAACTTTTTATCATAAAAAAGTTGTATACTTTGTTTGGTCTTTCTTAAGAATTTGTCTAGTGTTTAGATAACACGACCTTTGTTATCTAAGTTCCAAAAGACAGATTCAAACAATATAGGAATTGACATGGGAGATTTTTTAAGGCGTTTCGTCTATAGGAATGTCTGGAATAGCTTGGTTGTTAGGACATTCGACTCGCAATCTGTGTGTTCGAATCTCCGTTACCGTGAAATGTTCGCCCTTTCAGCCGTGAGGGCATTATAATGTGACGGTTTTGATAAAAGAGCAGCCCAAATTTGGCGGTGGATAGTGTTGACTAGCTGGATTCCCTATAGTGTATCACTGTTGAATTAAGAGCGGCTAGCGCAGATAGCCCTCGAGTAGCTTTGTGCGAAATTCAAAACAAGCCATACCAAATCGTCAGTAAGCTCAACAACAAAACAAGATGAAGACTTCTTTGTGCCTTTTGTTAAAGCGTAAGACGTGCTTTCTTGGTGAAGAGGAGAAACGGTCGAAATAAAGGTTCGATTTACCTGAGGTCAAGTCGTATGTTACCATTTTTAATACTCCGAGAATCTAAAATACACCTTACCACATGTTCTCCCACTCTGGTCAAGTATCGTTGTTCTTACAGGAAGCACTGGTAACATCAGTACACAAACTCACTTCTACCTCCAACCAGGTAACCGACCTCCACGTGAGGGGTCAGCACTTGTCGGTGCAACCCCCTCGGATTGTCACCTTGACCTCAACTTCGTAATTACATTTTTAAAAAATTGAAATTTTTAGAGGTGTTGTAACTCAACGTGTTTAAGTCTTTCTAGTTCTGTATTTCTTTTGTTTTCACCAAAACATAACTGTTATCCGAAAAATAACCTGTTAACAGTACTGAACTACCAACTTTTGTTGTGTCTTTATATTGAGTGGTCAGAATGTAAATTACTTTTGAACAGTATATTTCTTTTCATTACAAATTATAGATATTATATGATTTTTTTTTATTTCGCGTTATTTGGCTCTATGTTACTATCGGTGTCACATTCCTTGCTCAACGTCAGAAAATAAACGAATAACTCACCATATTTGGTAAATGCAACAACAGCAAAAGAAAAAGTACCGTGGGTCAGTGACGTAGATCAGTGTTTATATTTATGACAAACCTACTAAGGTTATCGTACCTAATTTTGAATTACTGATCAGAGCGAAGGCAGCCTGCCAGCAGCACTCTACCATCCATGTTGAGGGATTGACTGTCTGTCAATCTTATAACGCACCCACAGTGTAAAGTGCGGGAAATATTTTGTGGTATTGCACGAATTCGAACCCGGCTTCGATATCCAGAGCTGTACCACGGGCCTACCTACGTGTCTAGATCAATGTTAGTGAAAAGTTAAATATTAAAATAAGGAACGAGGAAACCTAAAACAAGAGAGTGGTCATTATAAATAATGCTACTTAATTAGGACAGAGTAAATTATATATTAAATGCAATAGCAGTTACAAAATAAATACCCATAACTTATTCAAAGTATAAGATAGAATTACTTCGCACATTAAGTCATAAAAAATGACCAGGTGGTTAGGGCGCTCGACTTGCAATTGGCGGGTCGGGCATTCGAATCCCCGTCCCACCAAACATGCTTGGCCTTTCAGCTGTGAAGGCGTTATAATATTACGATCAATAACACTAGTCGTTGGTAAAAGAGTTGGCGGTAGGCGGTAACGACTAACTTCCTTCTCTCTAGTCTTTCACTGCTAAATTAGGGGCAGCTAGTGTGTGGCATCGTCAGGTTATTAAAAAACCTCGACGCCACAACACTAAATACGTGTGTGGTTATGTGATTAAAATAAATTAAATTCTTTCCTTTAGATAAGCGAATTTTACTTATTTTTAAATACTGTGAAACAAAAAACTTTCAAGTTTTGTTGATTATGTCCTGTATCTTGAAAATATTTATTATATGAGGTGATGTGACAATTTACGCCCAGGTTTTTCGATATAAAATGTATGACAATCTGAACATTCTATTATATATATATATACTAGATTTTTTATGATAATTTTATTTAAAAGTTTGACAAAATAATTGTTTTGCCATCTAAAAGAATCCACAGTTCAAGGACGAGTATAAGTTCTTACTTATATCGACCCAAATTCTTTGTAAAGATTCAGTCAATCCATGAATATAAGGAATAACACACGAAATAACTTGTTTGTTAATATTTGAGACTATATTTGGGGGGAGACTCTTACGACCCCGAATTTTTATTATCAATACTCGGAGGGAACCCATGGTTATTAACAATATCCGGAGGAAACCCGTGGTCATTAACAACACCTGGAAGGAACCTATGTTTGTTAACAACATCCAGGGGGAACCAATGGTTATTAACAACATCCGGAGGAAACCCGTGGTTACTAATAATATCCGGAAATAACCCATGGTTATTAACAACATCTGGAAGAAACCCATGCTTATCAACAACATCCGGAGGAAACCCGTGGTTACTAATAACATCCGGAGAATACCCATGGTTACTAAAAGATCCTGAGGGAACCCATGCTTATCAACAACATTCGGAAGAAACCCGTGGTTACTAATAACATCCGGAGAATACCCATGGTTACTAAAAGATCCTGAGGGAACCCATGGTTACTAATAGCACATGGAAGGAACCCATGTTTGTTAACAACATCTGGAGGAAACCCATGCTTATCAACAACATCCGGAGGAAACCAGTGGTTACTAAAAGATCCTGAGGGAACCCATGGTTACTAATAGCACGTGGAAGGAACCCATGTTTGTTAACAACATCTGGAGGAAACCCATGCTTATCAACAACATCCAGAGGAAATCCGTGGTTACTAATAACATCCGGAGAATACCCATGGTTACTAAAAGATCCTGAGGGAACCCATGGTTACTAATAGCACGTGAAAGGAACCCATGTTTGTTAACAACATCTGGAGGGAGCTCAATGCATTCAACTAATGCTGTTTTTATAGGGTTTTTTTTAATACAAAATCAAAAATTGGATTAGTAGAAATTCTGACAAGATTCTTGGTCAAAGAATTTGTTTGTGAAATATTGTTAGCTAACTTACAATTAATATAAAAACCAGTACGAGTTGTTTTTGTAAATGCACTAATAGCTTTCTCCACCGGAATGCTTAAAAAGGTAAATTACCATCAGATTCTTCTTTTTTAGTAAACTTTATATAAGTATATATATATAGCTTTCAGAAAAACCTTCGCTATTTCTGTAGATGAAAGTCTTATCTGCATACCATGGCCAGGTGGATAAGGCGCTCGACTCG
>NW_013666530.1:315025-323229 GCF_000517525.1 Limulus polyphemus | reverse complement strand
TTGCCTTCGGATGTTGTGGAGGCAGTAAGTTTAAGTGAGTTTAAGAAAAAGCTTGATAACTATATGAATGATAAGGGCTGGATTTAATTATTTTAATTTAGTTTAGAGGTGGAACATGTTGTCCCAAAACGTTATAATAACTGTTGTGTTATTTATAAAATGAGGCCCGGCATGACCAAGTGGTTAGGGCGCTCGACTCGCAATCTGAGGGTCGCGGGTTCGAATCCCCGTCACGCTAAACATGCTCGCCCTTTCAGCCGTGGGGGCGTTATAAAGTGCCGGTCAATCCCACTATTCGTTGGTAAAAGAGTAGCCCAAGAGTTGGCGATGGGTGGTGATGACTAGCTACCTTCCCTCTAGTCTTACACTGCTAAGTTGGGGGACGGCTAGCGCAGATAGCCCTCGTGTAGCTTTGCGCGAAATTCAAAAACAAACAAACAAACTTATCTGCATACCTAATATAAAATTACAAATAATTCATGAAAATATTAGCAAGTACTGTTGAATGATGACAATGCGCTTTGGGTTTTGTTTGTTTGTAATTAAGCACAAAGCTACACAATGGGCTCTCTGAGCTCCGCCCACCAACGCTTTTGGTATTGATGCCATCAAAAAAGGTGACGTTAAAGAAACTAACCGTAATTAAATAATCAAAATCATTAATAAATAAAAGGTCGGATGTTTTTGCTTTTTTATATCGTCTGGTGACGTCACGTTAACAAGATTAAATCAGAGATACTCAATTTGTTTGTTGAATTTTTGCACAAAGCTACTTGAAAGACACCTGCGCTGGCCGTTCCTAATTGTGAAGTGACTGATTAGAGAAAATGTAGCTAGTCAACACCACCTACCGTCAATTTGATCGTCACACTTATAACGCACCTACGACCCCAAAGTACTGAGCGTGGTTTTTATTTGGGCAATGGACACGAACCATGGGACCTCAGATCCGCAGTGTGGTACGCTAACTTACTGGGCCGCACTCTACCTAAGAGAAGTCTATCACATACGTTTCTGGTGAAACGTAGTGGTATTATATTCTCCTTTGTACCCATTTTAAATTAATTGTACATATAACTTAAATTAATTAATTTCCATTAACGCTAATGATAATAAACATTCATGTTAATTAATTAACTCTGATTAATGTAAATAAAATTAGGTCATCTTTATTCATCCGCTTTACAGAAGTGTATATATATATATATATTGAAGCTAATATTTTTATGTACAGTGTCATCTGTCCTGTCACCAGTTTCTCCCTAAATAATTTGAGATGATGGTGCTATGAAATATCAGAACATCATAATTTTTATTTTCCTTTAAATACGAAACATGTTTTTGATAAAATAGGCAATCTAGTAAGGATGATTGTAGTGATATAAAATTGTAAGCATTTCATTTGATTACGCCCCCTATGAAAAACAACATCAAGCACCTTTTTTTATATATATAATGTATAGAGGTGGTTTCCAAACTTTCTCAGATCGAGACCCCCAGAACATTCCGCATCCCTACTGAAACCCCACCCCACACATTGGTCTGTAGATACTGAATATCTTACTATCATTGCAAAGAACATATTGGAAGAATAAATAAATAATTAATTTTAAAACGAACAGTAGTGCTTATTTTATTTATTTGCTACTGACCTCCTGAAACTTTCTAGCATCCACCAGTTTGGGAACCCTTATTGCATAGAATATCTGAGTTTAACGTATTAGAGGAGTAAGTGTTATTTTATTTATTATGTAGAGCTTATATTTTACAGATTTCAGAATAGTTTTCATTGTCGTGCCAACAAATAATTTAATCATTTCAATACATGTATCACGAATTGCTATTTGTCCTGTGAAAAACGTAATCAAAGATTTATCCAGTATTTAATCATTACATTTCTCGTGTCAAAGTATTGGGAGAATTAACGTTTAGAGTTTTCGTGTTTTAAATAAAACCTAAAAGTTTATAACGCTAAAAACAGGGTTTCGATACGCAGGTAGACCATTGTGTTGCCTTGCCCTGAACAACAAACAAACAAAGTTATAAATAAAAAAGTAAAAATATTATACATAGTAATACTGGGACATATACATATATAGAAGGTTGAGCACGTTATATTAGTTAAAACGGCTTTGATTATGCAAATCACGTGCCAACCACAGCCGATATAAATTCGCGGTGGAGCGGAATGTATCAGAACTACATTTTAATATTGTTTAGCATTTTGCGTTTTGTAGGTAGTATGATGCCACCGAACGTTGCTTGATTTTTGGGAAGGGTATGCAACAGTCCTGTCTGAAGTAAAATATTCATACACTCGTACCATAAAGATGTGTTCTTATAGCGGGATTTAGGATTTCCAAAATGGAGATATCTCTTGCACGAAATGGCATCGGAAAACAAAGGAATCTGAATTAATTTGTGCCATGGAACCAGGACCACCCGGAAAGACACCTGAAATAGGTCGTTCCCAACCATAGTAAGTAAAGTGCGGCGTCTTGTAACACGTGAGAAAAACAAAGATCAATGGCAAAAGTCATCCACGTGTTTCAAGCAAAAGCACGCAACATAATTAAGAAGGATCTCTGTCTGGAAAAGCAACATAAGACATGTGCACACAAAATGCTTCCACGATATATCAGTTCAACCACTGCATACCTTAAGAAGCTGGGAAATGAAATAGGCATTGATGCTATTACACTCGAAGAAATACTGGTGAAGTCACTGAACGTAGTGCCTGTGTTTCTACATGTCATTGGACACGGGTGCTGGGAAACCGTCATCCTCGTACAGGATATGGATTATGGAAAATACGCAGTGAAGAGATGTATGCTTTGGACTTGACGGGCTTATGAGGAAACCTTTTGTAATGGAAACTACATGTAAGGCTATTGTTAAGATACGCGGTCGTCAGATAGATCATGACTATACGTGGTGACATGGACAGTAAGGTCGTGGTGAGACTCCAAAACCAGTTTAATATAATATACTCAACGTCTGTATATAGAACGAATGGTTTGTTCTCTTTGGCGAATGGAAGTTCCTGGTATATTTCTGTAATTTAAAACACGGGACAGTTGTCGGATTTCAAAGATAGAAACATGTGATCAATATGTGGACGTAAGTCATTTGTCTGAAAATTTGACTAATTTTAAGATCTTCATTTCATTATTATTTTTAGGCTTTCTAGCATATAATCTAAATAGTTTACAGTATTTGAGTGGACGAGGTAACAATTTTCTAGGTTCTGGAGATTACCCCCCTCTCAGTGACATAGTGGTATGTCTACGGACTTGTACCGCTAGAAACCGGGTTTCGATACCCGTGGTGGGCAGAGCACAGATAGCTCTCTATGTAGCTTTGCGCTTAACTACAATATAAATAAAATTGTTATTAAAAAAATTTATTAAGAAAATTGGGGAACATATCTAAATTTATAGATTTTGTATAAAAAAGGTACAACTGTAGTCAGAACTATTGCTATTACAAATGCCGTTCGGAAATCGAACTTGTGTGGTTAGACAATTTTTCAGTGACAGTATTCTTAGTATGAAGCATTATTTAAAAGAAATATTGTTTAAAATAGATAAGACTGAAAGTTTTATAAAGGCTCATGTAAAAACTATGAGCTATTATTATTTTCGTCATTGATTTTCGCGATATACTCGACATTTCTGTTGTTAGATATTTGAAGAAACGATCGATGATCAAAGAGAAAAATTATGTCGGTGCTTTTTCTTCTTGTGGAGCTGTCATTTTCCTTTGGTGGTTTTCCCAGTTGCTACATAAACAAACGTCAGTTTTTGCAGTCTCAGCGACTGCCATTCGAATCTACGGGCTTACTCTCGTATTTTAACGTAAACCCGTACGTTTCTAAACCAGCGGCTAATTCGTTAATCACACTGAATATTGACAAATACAGGTGAATTTCACGCATCACACCTACATTTACTCGTATCTATTCCCGAAACACATTCATCTGAATAATAAAATACTTTTTGAAGTACATCCCACGTTTTATAAATAACTCACGTCGACGCTTCTTTAACGCCCAGGTTACTCGGAATTGCGTAATGACAGGAGCCGAACGTTTATACGATTCAATAATGCTAAATGCCGTGTGTTATTACGCTTCACTATTCTTGGAATACTTTGATGAAAATCATCTTTGTACAAGCAGATTAAGTAAGAAATCTACGTAAAAGTTAACATGGTGTTGTAGTGGGATTACTGTAGTCCTCATCCAACCGGTATAAATTACACACACATACATATTTATGTTCATTTTCTGTTTTAAGCCTGACGATAGCCGCAGTAAGTCGGTGAAAACGTGTCTATAATATAAAAGTATTTCCTATCAATGACGTGATCAGACTCATTCTTTTTTTAAAAAAGTGTAAATAATATATTCGAATTTTTAATAAGCGCTACCTAACCTGTTTACGGGCCAATTTACATTTGAAGAACATTATAAATCTTTATTTCTTAAATTGATCTGTCCTTGCTTTATACGAAGGCGTACCTGATTATAATAATTTGGTTACAAGTTCAATAAATACTACGCCCTTCATTGGTTAAGCGGTACTTCTGAAGGTTTATAACGCTAAGAATAAGGTATCGAAACCCTATTTTTAGCGTTATAAATTGTTAGTTGTGGTGTTGTACCAATACTAATCCTCGTTTAAACTCAATCGTATTTGGTATTACTACTTCCAAATTCCATCTCTGTGTATCCTAATTGTAAAAATAACGCAACGATGGTGAACTAATTCTATCGACTTGGACAAGAATGAAGATTATAATTTACGCGCTTCATTAGAGCCGTTGTACGCCGATGTTAATTTTTCATAATATTCTATACATTTGAATCCTGTTTATACGGATTTACAGATCAAGCGTTTTTTCTTTTCTTTTTATGTAACAGCGTTTCACCAGATTAACCTAGCATCATCATACATGATTAGAACAGAAACAAATTTAAACTGAAGGAAACATGTGAGCATCTAAAGTGACGTACCAAATGATTATAACAAACAATGCTATTTAAACAAAATATTTGTTTAAATGTAACAATATGCTTTATTCTGCCCATAGCATGAATTTTTCGCTGTGATTGGCCGAAAGCACATCACGTGGTATGAAATATTTTAAATATTCCTCAGTTGTCATTCGTGCTTCATTTCGCAGCAGAAGTTTGCAGACGATAACTTTGCAGCACTGTGAAAATACGCTGATTCAATTTAGGCCTAATTACAAACAATTTGCTGAAACCCCTAAAAATAAAATGTATGCAGAAATATCTTATGGCGTAAGGTTTCAGCTATTCACAGATGAAGAAAGCAGACTCGTTTAAGCCTAGTTTACAAACAACGTCGGAAATCTCGCCAACCATTTAGGCAAAATTTGTGCTGAAGTTAGACAGGGGCGTAAATTATGCGTTTATTGGTATGATCTCACGATGATGGGCTTCATATTGTGAAAAATAAAATAATTTCTAAATCTTAGTGATTTATTACATGAGATCAAAATCTTCAATGAAATGATAAACTTTAATATTTACATGTAAACCCAGGGATGTAAACTAAATGATTAATCAGATTTTAGTAAAATTGAAAAACAGAAGAAAGGGGATAGAATAAAACATTTATTGATTGGAGAGTTTAGGCAACAGATCGTTTGGTGTTCTCATAACCAGTCAACAACTGTTCATTAACATATATCAAATTACTTCGCATTTACAGCGAGACATTGCTTAGAATAGTGGAGACTCTTCTGATTCAACAAAAGAAGCCAGAGGAGAATAACCATCAAAATGCTACAGAACATTTATTAATAATTTAAGGTATTTGAAAGTTTCAGTTATGTTTCGATTACATCACACGCATGCGCATTACAGTCAAAGGAATGGGATTTGAAGTGTTCTGGACTGTTGCTAGATGTTACAGCTGTGTAAGAAGAGTGTATGGAAAATCAAGTTTTTGTCTGTTGTTATATGGGCTATATGCAAGCCGCGGGTATCGAAACACGATTTTTAGTGTTATTAGTCCTTAGATTTACCACTGATCCACGAAAGGGAAAATGAAGAAACGTTGACTGTTGCTAGATGTTACAGTCGGTGGAAGACGCGTGCATTTAATGTCCTGGAATGGTAACACAAATACAACTTATTAGATATTTTAGATTTTTTATGGTTATTCGAAATCCTAGAAAATGTATGAATATGTATTTTATGATCCAAAATGAAGCATTTTGTGTATATAAAAAAAAGTGTTAAAAGTGAACCCAGGAAAGAATTGATTATGTCCATGCCTAGCTCAAGAACCGGTTAGACGAATAATGCATACCTCTACATATAGTAGTATAGAACAAGTTAGCTAACAATACCCTTGTTTAATATTATTGCGTTTGTCAGGATGAAGCGATGGAGCACCAGCATGAAGCCGCATCTTGTTCGGAGCGTAACCCATGCGTTTAGTGGTTGTACGTACTGCGCATGATCAAGAGTGTTAGTATAGTAAGCTAGCTCGCCCACCAGACGACGAGGTTCGCTGATCGAGCTTGACTAGAGATATACAATAACGACAGTTCTCTCGTTCGAATGTTAGTTTAGTTTCCTTGGCTTAGGTCATAATTACACTTAAACTGAGAAGAAATAGGAAGATATTTCTACACTGTTTTTGTACATTTATGCCAGAAAATATTATAGTTTCCGCATACTGATTCTGTCTTACTAATGATCATTAGAAGTTACCGGTAGTGCTGGCGTTGCAAGTTATTTCATGTGTAACGTTACGGTGCGAAACGATTGGTTCTCTATGTATGTGGCAGTCTCAAAGGTAAGATATAACCTAACTTGGCTATGTTAGATGATCATTACTTAAATTTATATAAAAACACTTAGTTCATAACTTGAAATTCTCTTAGCAATTATTATACACTTCTGTGACGAATAGTGTCGATTAGAAAGTTGTTACAGATGAAACAAAACAGTTGTTTTTAAAGCTTTGAGAGTAGTGAATCGCATGCGACTCGATTACGAGTGAATAAACTGGAAAAATCAGAATTTGAAACAGATCCTAAGTGTATGTTTTCAGTTTGTCTGAATTGGTATATATTTACTCAAAAATCCACATATTTATCTGTTTAATTACTTAACTATCTGTCCCCCGTTGGGACAGCGGTAAGTTTACGGACTTAAACGCTAAAACCCAGGGTTCTATTCCCCGCCAACAGAAAGCCCAATGAGGCTTTGCTCTAAAAAAATAACTTAACTATCTATTTGTATTTCCGCCCGTTTTTCTGGTCCCCCGGCGTTAAGTCAGAAGGCTTATTAACACTAAAGACCGGCTTTCAATACGTGTCATTGGCACAGCACAAATAGCTCATTCTACATCTCTGTGCTTAACAAGAACAAAAGAGTTTTATGTCTTTTTTCCAACTGCTGTAAGGTGACATTTATTTTACTTATTTTTATGGTGATAAGAAAAATCTTATATTCTGTGGTGAAAATATTCAGTGATTATTTTCACCAAATAATTTAAAGGAACCAACCAGAAGGAGAGATCTAATCTAGTACAATATGCTATAATATGTCAATCATATTACATCTCCAACATCCAGTGCTGACGAGGACTTTCGTCCAGTACCAAGGCTCATCAGGCCGTCTGGGATACGTCAGACATGAAATAGTCTAGACTAAATATACATATATATATATATATACGTATGTCATCAGTTTCCCCGAACAGCAACAACTGTTAGGGTGTGAATCATTATAAGCAACGAAACTGCAGTCATTATGAGTTTTATTCAAGTAATGTATAAATCAGACTTATAGGGTAAGAATTAGTTATACAACATTATTTATTCTATTTATAGTTTATAACTGATTATTTATATTTATAATTATTATTTTATTTCTATTTTAACCAACTTCCCTCTCACAGTTTTGAAGCCAAGTTTTGTGTCATGTAAACGCAGAGAGAGTAGATCTAATTTGGATGATTTTTGTTGGAATAGGTAATTCGTTTTTGACTGCTAGTAAAAAATTAGAACTTCGGCAAATTATTATGTTGCTGTTAAGAACAAATGTACAAGTAAAAGTAGGATTATTCGAACTGCTTTATCAAACTACCTGGCCCGGCATGGCCAGGTGGATAAGGCGCTCGACTCACAATCTGAGGGTCGCGGGTTCGAATCCCCAT
>NW_013666530.1:312293-314329 GCF_000517525.1 Limulus polyphemus | reverse complement strand
ATATATATATATATATACAGGTCGAAGAATTTGATACCAGGTTTAGAGAGATGTCTATTGGAAAATCATTAAGGAGATTGGGATGATGGGAAAACAAGAGGGAATCCTCAATAGCCGCTGCACTTGGAATTCTATTAGGCACGATTAGAGTAAATTAATCTAGTAAACCTTTTCTTCCTTTTTATTAGCTGTATTTTTGTGCGCCAACAATACCAAGCGTGGGGCGCGCGTATACCCGATTCGATTTTAGGATCTCTACCAGCCTACCCTCAAATTGAAATTCTTTTAGGCAGAATGAGAGTAATATAATCTATGAGACTTTGGGCACGGCCAAATACGTAAATAGAAAGGATTTGACCTCCTGAATCCCAAACTGTAATTATATCTCAAATCGGTCAAGAGATGACGGAGCTATGAACTAAAAGTTGTTTGTTTGTTTTTGAATTTCGCGCAAAGCTACACGGGGGCTATCTGCGCTAGCCGTCCCTAATTTAGCAGTGTAAGACTAGAGAGAAGGGAGCTAGTCATCACCACCCACCGCCAACTCTTGGGCTACTCTTTTACCAACGAATAGTGGGATTGACCGTCACATTATAACGCCCCCACGGCTGAAAGGGCGAGCATGTTTGGTGTGACGGGGATTCGAACCCGCGACCCGCAGATTGCGAGTCGAGTGCCGTAACCACCTGGCCATGCCGGGCCGAACTAAAAGTTTGTACTTGAAAAGAACAAACTAGGAGCCATTTTGTGATCCGCTTTACCGCTACCAAAAAAGTTGAAGTGGCCAGTCTGTGTTATAGAAAGGCATTACAAAAGAGCGGCAAACAAACAGACCAAGAAAATAAAAAGGACGAGATCAACATAGAAGAACTTAACAAAAATATTTATTAATTTTTATTTGAGTGGTTTGTTTTGAATTTCGCGCAAAACTACACGAGGGCTATTTGCGCTAGTCGTCCCTAATTTAGCAGTGTAAGACTAGAGGGACGGCAGCTAGTCATCACTACCCACCGCCAACTCTTGGCCTACTATTTTACCAACGATTAGTAGGATTGACCGTCACATCATATTGCCTTCATAGTTGAAAGGGCGAGCAAGTTTGGTGTGACGGGGATTCGAACCCGCGTCTCTCAGATTGCGAGTCAAGCGCCCTAACCACCTGGCCATGCCAGGCCTTTATGTTTGAGTCATAAATATGATGCAAGAATAGTTGATTAATTTACTAGTTCTCTTGAAGCCAGTGATATCAGTCTTGTAGCTGTTTATTAATAACCATGTTTAGATTGCACAGCCGACAGAAAGCTATGGATGACAGAGTTGCTTGCGACAGTGCAAAGATGAACACGTATTCACAGTCTGGGGAATTTTTGGAGGTCGGATAAACACGCCTGTATAAAGAATGACTCAGTCGGAGGGACTTTTTTGTTAACATATCAGTCTTTGAGAATGTCCAGTATTTCTAGCAAAGGATTACATCATTCACTGTAACCATGGCATTTGGAGAAACAATGTCACCATAGCCACTTAAGTTATCATAAACATTCCTCTTCGGCTTTTTATTTACTGTATATTCAATGTGAATACATCTCAGGATTCACAAAATTATTCAAGTTTCCCGACCTTTAATTAAAATGTATATATATATTGTTGAGAAAATACTTTGTGATTGATGCTTGAGAACATTTCTCTAGTGGATGGCCCCCCAGTGGCACAGCAGTATGTCTGCGGACTTACAACGCTAGAATTCGGGTTTCGATACCCGTGGTGGGCAGAGCACAGATAGCCTATTGTGTAGCTTTGTCCTTAATTACAAACAAACAATTCCAAACTTCTAGTGGATGTGTTAATGTTCATCGCGCTGGGTATCTAACTGTAAAAAAAAAAAAAAAAAAAGACCAGAAATAAACCCGTTTTTTTTTTTTTTGGAATTTTTGCTGAGAATTTCAAAAGTATGTGTTATGAGCCCATTAGGGAGACGAAAATGAAGAACAAACTTCCTCATTACTCGCTGAGGATGTGAAATACGTTATTCATTT